>NC_091996.1:81987853-82063209 GCF_044704955.1 Pristiophorus japonicus | reverse complement strand
CCCCTCTCTCTCTCTCCCTCCCTCCGCCCCCCCTCTCTCTCTCTCCCTCCCTCCGCCCCCTCTCTCTCTCTCTCTCTCCCTCCCTCCGCCCCCTCTCTCTCTCTCTCCCCCTCCCTCTCTCCCTCCTCCTCCCTCTCTCCCTCCTCCTCGCACACACACTCTATCCCTCCACTCTCACTCTCTATCTATCTATCCCTCCCCCTCTCTCTCTATCTATCTCTATCTCTATCTCTATCTCTATCTCTATCTCTCACTCTCTCTATTTCTCTCACCATTAAATCATCCGGAGACACTGTCTCATTGACGATCGCCTCCATCACCTCGGAAGTTGCGTTGCCTCACTTCCGGCACTCCTATTGTTGCGAAGTTGGATTCCGCGCGCACGCGTAATCGCTGCTCTGGTCGCCATCTTTGCTGCTGGCAGCAGCCGCTTCCGGTTCCCTTGGACCGGCCGCAACCCCGCCATCTTTGCTGCTGGCAGGGAGTGTAAAGGTATTGTGGGCGGGGTTACAGGGACCGGGCGGGTTTACGGGGATTGTGGGCGGGGTTACAGGTCTGGGGGCGGGGGTTGGGCGGATTGTGGGCGGGGTTACAGGTCTGGGGGCGGGGGTTGGGCAGATTGTGGGCGGGGTTACAGGTCTGGGGGCGTGGAATTGGACAGATTGTGGGCGGGGTTACAGGTCTGGGGGCGGGGGTTGGGCAGATTGTGGGCGGGGTTACAGGTCTGGAGGCGGGGATTAGGCGGGTTGTGGGCGGGGTTACAGGTCTGGAGGCGGGGATTAGGCGGGTTGTGGGCGGGGTTACAGGTCTGGAGGCGGGGATTAGGCGGGTTGTGGGCGGGGTTACAGGTCTGGGGCGGGGATTAGGCGGGTTGTGGGCGGGGTTACAGGTCTGGGGGCGGGGGTTGGGCAGATTGTGGGCGGGGTTACAGGTCTGGGGGCGGGGGTTGGGCGGATTGTGGGCGGGGTTACAGGTCTGGGGGCGGGGATTAGGCGGGTTGTGGGCGGGGTTACAGGTCTGGGGCGGGGATTAGGCGGATTGTGGGCGGGGTTACAGGTCTGGGGGCGGGGGTTGGGCAGATTGTGGGCGGGGTTACAGGTCTGGGGGCGGGGATTAGGCGGGTTGTGGGCGGGGTTACAGGTCTGGGGCGGGTTGTGGGCGGGGTTACAGGTCTGGGGGCGGGGATTGGGCAGATTGTGGGCGGGGTTACAGGTCTGGGGGCGGGGGTTGGGCAGATTGTGGGCGGGGTTACAGGTCTGGGGGCGGGGATTAGGCGGGTTGTGGGCGGGGTTACAGGTCTGGGGGCGGGTTGTGGGCGGGGTTACAGGTCTGGGGGCGGGGGTTGGGCAGATTGTGGGCGGGGTTACAGGTCTGGGGGCGGGGATTAGGCGGGTTGTGGGCGGGGTTACAGGTCTGGGACAGAGACACAGAATGCTGGAAATACTCAGCAGGTGAGGGCGAGGGAGAGGACCTTTCACCAGCACCGGTTTTGATCACCTGCCCTAACTTCTCCTTATGTGACTCGGTGTCAAAGTTTGTCTGATAACGCAGCTCTTAACCGCCTTGGGACGTGGTACTGCATTCAAGGTGCTATTTAAACACTAATTGTTGTTGTATTAATTTAGCAGGTAATTGGTCCGACTAATTCCTGATGCATAAACCCCAGTGGTGGGGATAATCAATACAAACTGGGAGTTACATCATCGTCATAGGCAGTCCCTCAGAGCCGAGGAAGACTTGCTTCCACTGTAAAAGTGAGTTCTCAGGTGGCTGAACCGTCCAATACGGGAATTACAGTCTCTGCCACAGGTGGGACAGACAGTGGTTGGAGGAAAGGGAGGGTGGGACTGGTTTGCCGCACGCTCCTTCCGCTGCCTGCGCTTGCTTTCTGCACGCTCTCGGCGACGAGACTCGAGGTGCTCAGCGCCCTCCCGGATGCACTTCCTCCACTTAGGGCGGACTGGCCTTTGGCCAGGGACTCCCAGGTGTCGGTGGGGATGTTGCACTTTATCAGGGAGGCTTTGAGGGTGTGCTTGAAACGTTTCCTCTGCCCACCTTTGGCTCGTTTGCCGTGAAAGAGCTCCGAGTAGAGCGCTTGCTTTGGGAGTCTCGTGTCTGGCATGCGGACTATGTGGCCTGCCCAGCGAAGCTGATCGAGTGTGGTCAGTGCTTCAATGCTGGGGATGTTGGCCTGGACGAGGACGCTAACGTTGGTGCGTCTGTCCTCCCGGGGGATTTGCAGGATCTTGCGGCGGCATCGTTCATGGTATTTCTCCAGCGACTTGAGGCGTCTGCTGTACATGGTCCATGCCTCTGAGCCATACAGGAGGGCGGGTATTACTACGGCCCTGTAGACCATGAGCTTGGTGGCAGTTTTGAGGGACTGATCTTTAAACACTCTTTTCCTCAGGCGGCCGAAGGCTGCACTGGCGCGCTGGAGGCGGTGTTGGATCTCGTCGTCGACGCCTGCTCTTGCTGATAGGAGGCTCCCGAGATATGGGAAGTGGTCCACGTTGTCCAGGGCCACGCCGTGGATCATGATGTCTGGGGGGTAATGCTGTGCGGCGAGGACAGGCTGGTGGAGGACCTTTGTCTTACTGATGTTTAGCGTAAGGCCCATGCTTTCATATGCCTCAGTAAATATGTCGACTATGTCCTGGAGTTCAGCCACTGTGTGTGCGCAGACGCAGGCCTCGTCCAAGTACTGTAGCTCGACGACAGAGATTGGCGCGGTCTTGGACCTGGCCTGGAGACAGCGTAGGTTGAACAGCTTCCCACTAATTCTGTAGTTTAGTTCCACTTCAGCGTGGAACTTGTCAACTGTGAGGTGGAGCATGGCAGCGAGGAAGATTGAGAAGAGGGCTGGGGCGATGACGCAGCCCTGCTTGACCCCGGTATCTGACAAGGCCCCCTCTGTGCAAGGAATGCCGTTCAGTGATCAGCAAGAAACACTCCTTCAGTTGGATAGAGGGCCGTTGATGTTTCAGTACATTTACAACTGAGGTACCATCTGCCCAGCACCAATCCCCGGGACATAGAAACATAGAAAGCAGGTGCAGGAGTAGGCCATTCGGCCCTTCGAGCCTGCACCACCATTCAATATGATCATGGCTGATCATGCAATTTCAGTACCCCATTCCTGCTTTCTCTCCATACCCCTCGATCCCTTTAGCCGTAAGGGTCACATCTAGCACCCGTTTGAATATATCTAACGAACTAGCCTCAACAACTTTCTGTGGTAGAGAATTCCACAGGTTCACAATTCTCTGAGTGAAGAAGTTTCTCCTCATCTCGGTCCTAAATGGCTTATCCCGTATCCTTAGACTGTGATCCCTGGTTCTGGACTTCCCCAATATCGGGAACATTCTTCCTGCATCTAACCTGTCCAATCCCGTCAGAATTTTATGTTTCTATGAGATCCCCTCTCATTCTTCTAAATTCCAGTGAATATAAGCCTAGTTGATCCAGTCTTTCTTCATATGTCAGTCCTGCCATCCCGGGAATCAGTCTGGTGAACCTTCGCTGCACTCCCTCAATAGCAAAAATGTCCTTCCTCAGATTAGGAGACTTTAACTGCACACAATACTCAAGGTGTGGTCTCACCAAGGCTCTGTACAACTGTAGTAAGACCTCCCTGCTCCTATACTCAAATCCCCTCGCTGTGAAGGCCAACATGCCACTTGCTTTCTTTACTGCCTGCTGTACCTGCATGCCTACTTTCAGTGACTGATGTACCATGACACCCAGGTCTCGTTGCACCTCCCCTTTTCCTAATTTGTCACCATTCAGATAATAATCTGCCTTCCTGTTTTTGCCACCAAAGTAGATAACCTCACATTTATCTACATTATACTGCATCTGCCATGCATTTGCCCATTCACCTAAACTGTCCAAGTTACTCTGAAGCCACTTAGCATCCTCCTCACAGCTCACACTGCCATCCAGCTTAGTATCATCTGCAAACTTGGAGATATTACATTCAATTCCTTCGTCTAAATCATTAAAGTATATTGTAAATAGCTGGGGTCCCAGCACTGAACCTTGCAGCACCCCACTAGCCACTGCCTGCCATTCTGAAAAGGACCCGTTTATTCCCACTGTTTGCTTCCTGTCTGCCAACCAGTTCTCTACCCACGTCCATACATTACCTCCAATACCATGTGCTTTAATTTTGCACATTAATCTCTTGTGTGGGACCTTGTCAAAAGCCTTTTGAAAGTCCAAATACACCACATCCACTGGTTCTCCCTTATCCACTCTACTAGTTACATCCTCAAAAAACTTTAGAAAATTTGTCAAGCATGATTTCCCTTTCGTAAATCCATGCTGACTTGGACCGATCTTGTCACTGCTTTCCAAATGCGCTGCTATTACATCTTTAATAATTGATTCCAGCATTTTCCCCACCACCGATGTCAGGCTAACCGGTTTATAATTCCCTGTTTTCTCTCTCCAACCTTTTTTAAAAAGTGGGGTTCCATTAGCTACCCTCCAAGCCATAGGAACTGAACCAGAGTCCATGGAATATTGGAAAATGATCATCTACTATTTCGAGGGCCACTTCCTTAAGTACTCTGGGATGCAGACTATCAGGCCCTGAGGATTTATCGGCCTTCAGTCCCTTCAATTTCCCTAACACAATTTTCTGACTAATAAGGATTTCCTTCTCGCTAGACCCTCGGTCACCTAGTATTGTCAGATTATTCGTGTCTTCCTTAGTGAAGACAGAACCAAAGTATTTGTTCAAAGCCATTTCCTTGTTCCCCATTATGAATTCCCCTGATTCTGACTGCAAGGGACCTACATTAGTTTTCACTAATCTTTTTCTCTTCACATATCTGTAGAGGCTTTTTCATTCAGTTTTTATGTTCCCTGCAAGCTTACTCTCATATTCTATTTTCCCCTCTTAATTAAACTCTTAGTCCTCCTCTGCTGAATTCTGAATTTCTCCCAGTCCTCAGTTTTGCTGCTTTTTCTGGCCAATTTATATGCCTCTTCCTTGGATTTAACACTTTCCCTAATTTTCCTTGTTAGCCACGGTTGAGCCACCTTGCCTTTTTTATTCTTAAGCCACACAGGGATGTACAATTGTTGTAGTTCGTCCATGTGATATTTAAATGTCTGCCATTGCCTATCCACCGTCAACACTTTAAGTATCATTCTTCAGTCTATCCTAGCCAATTCACGTCTCATACCATCGAAGTTTCCTTTCTTTAAGTTCAGGACCCGAATCTCTGAATTAACTGTGTCACTCTCCATCTTAATAAAGAATATTATGGTCACTCTTCCCCAATAAGCCTCGCACGACAAGATTGCTAATTAATCCTCTCTCGTTACACAAGACCCAGTCTAGGATGGCCTGCTCTCTAGTTGGTTCCTCGACATATTGGTCTAAAAAATCATCCCTTATACACTCCAGGAAATCCTCTTCCACCGCATTGCTACCAGTTTGGTTAGCCCAATTAATATGCAGATTAAAGTCACCCATGATAACTGCTGTACCCTTATTGCACACATCCATCATTTCCCTGTTTGATGCCATCCCCAACCTCCCTACTACTGTTTGGTGGTCTGTACACAACTCCCACTAATGTTTTCTGCCCTTTGGTGTTTCACTACTCAGTACCTCTCCCCGGGGTTGCAATACATTTGGTGTGGGGAGTTGGGGGGGGGGGGAGAGAGGGTGGGATATTATAGAGTGTGGGGAGTGATGGGAGAGTGGATGGGATATCATAGAGTGTGGGGAGTGTGGGTGTGATATTATAGGGTGTGGGGTGTGAGAGGAAAAGTGGGTAGGATATTATAGGGTATGGGGAATGAGTGGGATCAGACTGGGTGGGATGTCCCTGGTTTGGTGGGGAGAGGGGGTTCAGACTGGTTGGGATGTCCCTGGTTTGGAGGGAGAGGGGGATCGGACTGGTTGGGATGTCCCTGGTTTGCGGGGGGAGAGGGGGTTCAGACTGGGTAAGATGTCCCTGGTTTGGGGGGAGGGGGACTAGATTGGGTGGGATGACCCTGGTTTGGGGGGGAGAGGGGGTTCAGACTGGTTGGGATGTCCCTGGTTTGCGGGGGGGAGAGGAGGTTCAGACTGGGTGAGATGTCCCTGGTTTGGGGGGAGGGGGACTAGACTGGGTGGGATGTCCCTGGTTTGGGGGGGGAGAGGGGGTTCAGACTGGGTGAGATGTCCCTGGTTTGGGGGGAGGGGGACCAGACAGGGTGGAATGTCCCTGGTTTGGGGGGGGGGAAGAGAGGGTTCAGACTGGGTGGGATGTCCCTGGTTTGGGGGGTTTGAGGGGGACCAGACTGGGTGGGATGTCCCTGGTTTGTGGGGGAGAGAGGGTTCAGACTGGGTGGGATGTCCCTGGTTTGGGGGGGAGAGAGGGTTCAGACTGGGTGGGATATCCCTGGTTTGGGGGGTTTAAGGGGGATTAGACTGGGTGGGATGTCCCCGGTTTGAGGGGGACCAGACTGGGTGGGATGTCCCCGGTTTGGGGGGTTTGAGGGGGACCAGACTGGGTGGGATGTCCCCGGTTTGAGGGGGACCAGACTGGGTGGGATGTCCCCGGTTTGAGGGGGACCAGACTGGGTGGGATGTCCCTGGTTTGGGGGGGAGAGAGGGTTCAGACTGGGTGGGATATCCCTGGTTTGGGGGGTTTAAGGGGGATGAGACTGGGTGGGATGTCCCTGAACAGAGAGACAACCAGCTCACCCATTGAGATGCCTGTCACAAATATGGCGTCGGTTGTGACACAGTTGGACATGACTGCCAGTCACAAAGATGGTGGCGAGGGCGGGGCCGCGTTACGCAGAAATACGCGATGACGTCACACGGAATTGTTTGGCGCCAGTTTCGGATCGCGCGGGAGACGGAGAGTCCGGGAGAGACTGAAGGTAAAAAAACCCGAGAGAGAGAGACTGAAGGTAAAAACCCAGAGAAAGAGAGAGAGACTGAAGGTAAAAACCCAGAGAAAGAGAGAGAGACTGAAGGTAAAAACCCAGAGAAAGAGAGAGAGAGAGAGAGAGAGAGAGACTGAAGGTAATAAAACCCCGACAGACAGACAAACAGACAGACAGACAGAGAGAGAGAGACCCAAGGTAAAAAACTCCAGAGAGAGAGAAAGACTGAAGGTAAACAACCCAGAGAGAGGGAGAACCAGTTGATGTGGTGTATTTGGACTTTCAGAAGGCTTTCGACAAGGTCCCACACAGGAGATTAATGTGCAAAGTTAAAGCACATGGGATTGGGGGTAGTGTGCTGACATGGATTGAGAACTGGTTGTCAGACAGGAAGCAAAGAGTAGGAGTAAATGGGTACTTTTCAGAATGGCAGGCAGTGACTAGTGGGGTACTGCAAGGTTCTGTGCTGGGGCCCCAGCTGTTTACATTGTACATTAATGATTTAGACGAGGGGATTAAATGTAGTATCTCCAAATTTGCGGATGACACTAAGTTGGGTGGCAGTGTGAGCTGCAAGGAGGATGCTATGAGGCTGCAGAGCGACTTGGATAGGTTAGGTGAGTGGGCAAATGCATGGCAGATGAAGTATAATGTGGATAAATGTGAGGTTATCCACTTTGGTGGTAAAAACATAGAGACAGACTATTATCTGAATGGTGACAGATTAGGAAAAGGGAAGGTGCAAAGAGACCTGGGTGTCATGGTACATCAGTCATTGAAGGTTGGCATGCAGGTACAGCAGGTGGTTAAGAAAGCAAATGGAATGTTGGCCTTCATAGCGAGGGGATTTGAGTACAGGGGCAGGGAGGTGTTGCTACAGTTGTACAGGGCCTTGGTGAGGCCACACCTGGAGTATTGTGTACAGTTTTGGTCTCCTAACCTGAGGAAGGACATTCTTGCTATTGAGAGAGTGCAGCGAAGGTTCACCAGACTGATTCCCGGGATGGCGGGACTGACCTATCAAGAAAGACTGGATCAACTGGGCTTGTATTCACTGGAGTTCAGAAGAATGAGAGGGGACCTCATAGAAACGTTTAAAATTCTGATGGGTTTAGACAGGTTAGATGCAGGAAGAATGTTCCCAATGTTGGGGAAGTCCAGAACCAGGGGTCACAGTCTAAGGATAAGGGGTCAGCCATTTAGGACCGAGATGAGGAGAAACTTCTTCACCCAGAGAGTGGTGAACCTGTGGAATTCTCTACCACAGAAAGTTGTTGAGGCCAATTCACTAAATATATTCAAAAAGGAGTTAGATGAAGTCCTTACTACTAGGGGGATCAAGGGGTATGGCGAGAAAGCAGGAATGGGGTACTGAAGTTGCATGTTCAGCCATGAACTCATTGAATGGCGGTGCAGGCTAGAATGGCCTACTCCTGCACCTATTTTCTATGTTTCTATGAGAGACTGAAGGTAAAAAACCTAGAAAGAGAGAGAGACTGAAGGTGAAAAACCCAGAGAGAGAGAGAGCAAAACAGACTGAAGGTAAAAACCCAGAGAGAGAGAGAGACTGAAGGTAAAAACCCCCGAAAGAGAGAGAGCGACCGAAGGTAAAAAACCTAGAAAAAGAGAGACTGAAGGTAATAAAACCCCGACAGAGAGAGAGACTGAAGGTTAAAAACTCCAGAGAGATAGAGATAGAAAGACTGAAGGTAAACAACCCAGAGAGAGAGAGACTGAAGGTAAAAAACCTAGAAAGAGAGAGAGAGAGAGAGAGAGAGAGAGACTGAAGGTAAAAGCCCCGAGAGAGAGAGAGAGAGACTGAAGGTAAAAAAACCCCGAGAGAGACTAAAGGTGAAAAACCCAGAGAGAGAGAGAAAGATTGAAGGTAGAAACCCAGAGAGAGAGAGAGAGAGAGAGAGACCGAAGGTAAAAAACCCAGAGAGAGAGAGAGACTGAAGGGAAAAAACCCCGAAAGAGAGAGAGCGACCGAAGGTAAAACACCTAGAAAGAGAGAGAGAGACTGAAGGTAATAAAACCCTGACAGAGAGTGAGAGAGAGTGAGAGAGAGAGAGACTGAAGGTAAACAATCCAGAGAGAGAGAGAGAGAGAGAGAGAAAGACTGAAGGTAAAAACCCCTGAGAGAGAGAGAGACCGAAGGTAAAAAACCCAGAGAGCGAGAGACTGAAGGTACAAAAACCCAGAGAAAGAGAGAGAGAGACTGAAGGTAAAAAAAACCCAGAGAGAGGGAGAGACTGAAGGTTTAAAAAAAAACCCTGAGAGAGAGAGATAGAGATAGATAGAGAGAGAGAGACTGAAGGTAAAAGACCATGACAGAGAGAGAGAGAGACTGAAGGTAAAAAAAAAACCCTGAGAAAGAGAGAGAGGGAGAGACTGAAGGTAAAAAAAACCCAGAGAGGGAGAGACTGAAGGTAAAAAACCCAGAGAGAGCGAGTGAGGGAGGGAGGGAGAGAGAGAGAGAGAGTGAGACTGAAGGTAAAAGCCCAGAGAGAGAGAGAGACTGAAGTTAAAAAAAACCCCGAGAGAGAGAGAGAGAGAGACTGAAGGTAAAAAACCCAGAGAAAGAGAGGGAGAGACTGAAGGTAAGAAAAACCCTGAGAGAGAGAGTGAGACTGAAGGTAAAAGCCCAGAGAGAGAGAGAGACTGAAGGTAAAAAAAAACAGAGAAAGAGAGAGAGGGAGAGACTGAAGGTAAAAAAAAACCCTGAGAGAGAGAGTGAGACTGAAGGTAAAAGCCCAGAGAGAGAGAGACTGAAGGTAAAAAACCTAGAAAAAGAGAGACTGAAGGTAATAAAACCCCGAGAGAGAGAGAGAGACTAAAGGTGAAAAACCCAGAGAGAGAGAGAGTGAGAGAGAGAGAGACTAAAGGTGAAAAACCCAGAGAGAGAGAGAGACTGAAGGTAAACAATCCAGAGAGAGAGAGAGAAAGACTGAAGGTAAAAACCCCAGAGAGAGAGAGAGACCGAAGGTAAAAAACCCAGAGAGAGACTGAAGGTAAAAGCCCATAGAGAGAGACTGAAGGTAAAAAAACCCGAGAGAGAGAGAGAGAGAGAGACTGAAGGTAAAAAAAAACACAGAGAGAGGGAGAGACTGAAGGTAAAAAAACCCTGAGTGAGAGACTGAAGGTAAAAAACCCTGAGGGAGAGAGAGAGAGAGAGAGAGAGACTGAAGGTAAAAAACCCAGAGAGAGAGACTGAAGGTAAAAAAAAAACCCAGAGAACGAGAGAGAGGGAGAGACTGAAGGTAAAAAACCCAGAGAGAGAGACTGATGGTAAAAGCCCAGAGAGAGAAAGACTGAAGGTAAAAAAACCCAGAGAAAGCGAGAGAGAGAGAGAGAGAGAGAGAGAGAGACTGAAGGTAAAAGCCCCGAGAGAGAGAGAGAGAGAGACAGACTGAAGGTAAAAAACCCAGAGAAAGAGAGAGAGAGACTGAAGGTTAAAAAAAACCAAGAGAAAGAGAAAGAGAAAGAAGGTAAAAATCCCTGAGAGGAAGAGAGAGAGGGAGAGACTGAAGGTAAAAAACCCTGAGAGAAAGAGAGACTGAAGGTAAAAAACCGCGAGAGAAAGAGATATAGACTGAATGTAAAAAAAACCAGAGAGAGAGAGAGAGACTGAAGGTGAAAACCCCGAGAGAGAGAGAGAGAGAGACTGAAGGTAAAAAGCCCTGAGAGGAAGAGAGTGAGAGAGAGACTGAAGGTAAAAAAAACCCAAAGAGAGAGAGAGAGAGAGAGAGAGACTGAAGGTAAAAAACCCAGAGAAAGAGAGAGCGAGAGACTGAAGGTAAAAAACCCAGAGAAAGAGCGAGACTGAAGGTAAAAAACCCAGAGAAAGAGCGAGACTGAAGGTAAAAAAAAACCCAGAGAAAGAGAGACGGAGAGACTGAAGGTAAAAAACCCAGAGAGAGAGAGAGAGACTGAAGGTTAAAAAAAACCCATAGAAAGAGAGAGAGGGAGAGACTGAAGGTAAAAAACCCTGAGAGAGAGAGAGACTGAAGGTAAAAAAAACCCAGAGAGGGAGAGACTGAAGGTAAAAAACTAGGGGGAGGGAGAGAGAGACTGAAGGTAAAAAACCCCGAGAGAGAGAGAGAGAGAGACTGACGGTACAAAAACCCAGAGAGGGAGAGACTGAAGGTAAAAGCCCAGAGAGAGAAAGAGAGAGAGACTGAAGGTAAAAGCCCGGAGAGTGAGAGAGATAAACTGAAGGTAAAAAAACCCAGAGAAAGAGAGACTGAAGGTAAAAAACCCAGAGAGAGAGTGAGATAGAGACTGAAGGTAAAAAAAACCCAGAGAGAGAGAGAGACTGAAGGTAAAAACCCCCGAGAGAGAGAGACTGAAGGTAAAAAAAACCCAGAGAAAGAGAGAGCGAGAGAGAGAGAGAGACTGAAGGTAAAAAAAACCCAGAGAGAGAGAGACTGAAGGTAAAAAAAACCCAGAGAGGGAGAGACTGAAGGTAAAAAACTAGGGGGAGGGAGAGAGAGACTGAAGGTAAAAAACCCCGAGAGAGAGAGAGAGAGAGACTGACGGTACAAAAACCCAGAGAGGGAGAGACTGAAGGTAAAAGCCCAGAGAGAGAGAGAGAGAGAGAGAGACTGAAGGTAAAAGCCCGGAGAGTGAGAGAGATAAACTGAAGGTAAAAAAACCCAGAGAAAGAGAGAGCGAGAGACTGAAGGTAAAAAACCCAGAGAAAGAGCGAGACTGAAGGTAAAAAAAAAAACCCAGAGAAAGAGACGGAGAGACTGAAGGTAAAAAACCCAGAGAGAGAGAGAGAGAGACTGAAGGTAAAAAAACCCATAGAAAGAGAGAGAGAGAGAGGGAGAGACTGAAGGTAAAAAACCCTGAGAGAGAGAGAGACTGAAGGTAAAAAAAACCCAGAGAGGGAGAGACTGAAGGTAAAAAACTAGGGGGAGGGAGAGAGAGACTGAAGGTAAAAAACCCCGAGAGAGAGAGAGAGAGACTGACGGTACAAAAACCCAGAGAGGGAGAGACTGAATGTAAAAGCCCAGAGAGAGAGAGAGAGAGAGAGAGAGACTGAAGGTAAAAGCCCGGAGAGTGAGAGAGATAAACTGAAGGTAAAAAAACCCAGAGAAAGAGAGACTGAAGGTAAAAAACCCAGAGAGAGAGTGAGATAGAGACTGAAGGTAAAAAAAACCCAGAGAGAGAGAGAGACTGAAGGTAAAAACCCCCGAGAGAGAGAGAGAGAGAGAGAGAGAGAGAGACTGAAGGTAAAAAAAACCCAGAGAAAGAGAGAGCGAGAGAGAGAGGGACTGAAGGTAAAAGAGAAAGAGAGAGAGAGAGATACTGAAGGTAAAAAAAACCCAGAGAAAGAGAGAGAGGGAGAGACTTAAGGGAAAAAACCCAGAGAGAGAGAGAGAGACTGATGCTAAAAAAAAAACGAGAGAGGGAGAGACTGAAGGTAAAAAACCCAGAGAGAGAGACTGAAGGTAAAAACCCCCGAGAGAGAGAGAGAGAGAGAGACTGAAGGTAAAGAACCCAGAGAGAGAGAGAGAGAGAAACCAGAGAAAGAGAGACTGAAGGTAAAAAAACCCTGAGGGGGAGAGAGAGAGAGAGACTGAAGGTAAAAAACCGCGAGAGCGAGAGACTGAAGGTAAAACACCATGACAGAGAGACTGAAGGTAAAAAAACCATGACAGAGAGAGACTGAAGGTAAAAAAAACCCAGAGAGAGAGACTGAAGGTAAAAAAACCCAGAGAAAAAGAGAGAGTGAGAGACTGAAGGTAAAAAAACCCAGAGAGAGAGAGAGACTTAAGGTACAAAAACCCAGAGAAAGAGAGATAGAGACTGAAGGTAAAAAAAAACCAGAGAGAGAGAGGGAGAGACTGAAGGTAAAAAAAACCGTGAGAGAGAGAGAGAGAGAGAGAGAGAGACTGAAGGTAAAAGCCCAGAGAGAGAGAGAGAGAGAGAGACTGAAGGTTAAAAACCCCCGAGAGAGAGAGAGAGAGACTGAAGGTTAAAAAAAAAACCCTGAGGGAGAGAGACTGAAGGTAAAAAAACCCAGAGAAAGAGAGACTGAAGGTAAAAAACCGCGAGAGAGAGAGATAGACTGAAGGTAAAAAAAACCGAGAGAGAGAGAGAGACTGAAGGTAAAAACCCCGAGAGAGAGAGAGAGAGAGACTGAAGGTGAAAACCTCGAGCGAGAGAGAGAGAGACTGAAGGTAAAAACCCCGAGAGAGAGAGACTGAAGGTAAAAAAACCAAAGAGAGAGGGAGAGACTGAAGGTAAAAAACCCTGAGAGAGAGAGAGAGAGAGAGAGAGAGAGAGAGAGAGAGAGAGAGACTGAAGGTAAAAAAAACCCAGAGAAAGAGAGAGAGGGAGAGACTGAAGGTAAAAAACCCAGAGAGGGAGGGAGGGAGAGAGAGACTGACGGTAAAAGCCCAGAGAGACAGAGAGAGAGACTGAAGGTAAAAAACCCCGAGAGAGAGAGACTGAAGGTACAAAAACCTGGAGAAAGAGAGATAGAGACTGAAGGTAAAAAAAAACAGAGAAAGAGAGAGAGGGAGAGACTGAAGGTAAAAAACCCTGAGAGAGGGAGGGAGGGAGAGAGAGAGAGACTGAAGGTAAAAGCTCGGAGAGAGAGAGAGAGAGAGAGAGAGACAAAGACTGAAGGCAAAAAACCCAGAGAGAGATAAACTGAAGGTAAAAAACCCAGAGAGAGAGAGAGATAAACTGAAGGTAAAAAACCCAGAGAGAGAGAGAGAGAGAGACTGAAGGTTAAAAAAAACCCAGAGAAAGAGAGACTGAAGGTAAAAAACCCAGAGAGAGAGAGAGACTGAAGGTAAAAAAATCCAGAGAGAGAGAGAGAGATAAACTGACGGTAAAAAACCCAGAGAGAGAGAGAGATAGACTGAAGGTAAAAAAAACCCAGAGAGAGAGACTGAAAGTAAAAAAAAACCCTGAGGAAGAGAGAGAGAGAGAGAGAGACTGAAGGTTAAAAACCCCGAGAGAGAGAGAGAGAGAGAGACTGAAGGTGAAAACAGAGAGAGAGAGACTGAAGGTAAAAACCCAGAGAGAGAGAGAGAGAGAGAGAGAGACTGAAGGTAAAAAACCCAGAGAAAGAGAGAGCGAGTGACTGAAGGTAAAAAACCCAGAGAGAGAGAGACTGAAGGTAAAAAAAACCCCAGAGAAAGAGAGAGGGAGAGACTGAAGGTAAAAAACCCTGAGAGGGGGAGAGAGACTGAAGGTAAAAGCCCACAGAGAGAGACTGAAGGTAAAAAACCCAGAGAAAGAGGGAGACTGAAGGTAAAAGCTCGGAGAGAGAGAGAGAGAGAGAAAGACTGAAGGCAAAAAACCCAGAGAGAGAGAGAGAGACTGAAGGTAAAAGCCCGGAGAGAGAGAGAGAGAGATAAACTGAAGGTAAAAAACCCAGAGAGAGAGAGACTGAAGGTTAAAAAAACCCAGAGAGAGAGAGACTGAAGGTAAAAAAAACCCAGAGAGAGAGAGAGACTGAAGGTTAAAAAAAACCCTGAGAGGAAGATAGAGAGAGAGAGACTGAAGGTAAAAAAACCCTGAGAGGGGGAGAGAGACTGAAGGTAAAAGCCCACAGAGAGAGACAAGGTAAAAAACCCAGAGAGAGAGAGAGAGACTGAAGGTAAAAAAACCCCGAGAGAGAGAGAGACTGAAGGTTAAAAAAAACCCTGAGAGGAAGATAGAGAGAGAGAGACTGAAGGTAAAAAACCCTGAGAGGGGGAGAGAGACTGAAGGTAAAAGCCCACAGAGAGAGACTGAAGGTAAAAAACCCAGAGAGAGAGAGAGAGAGATAGACTGAAGGTAAAAAAACCCCGAGAGAGAGAGAGAGACTGAAGGTAAAAAAAACCCTGAGGAAGAGAGAGAGAGAGAGACTGAAGGTAAAAACCCCGAGGGAGGGAGAGAGAGAGAGAGAGAGAGAGAGACTGAAGGTGAAAACCCCGAGAGAGAGAGAGAGAGAGAGAGAGAGAGACTGAAGGTAAAAACCCCGAGACAGAGAGAGAGAGAGAGACTGAAGGTAAAAAACCCAGAGAAAGAGAGAGGGAGAGAGACTGAAGGTAAAAAAAAACAGAGAGAGAGAGAAACTGAAGGTAAAAAACCCAGAGAAAGAGAGAGCGAGAGACTGAAGGTAAAAAACCCAGAGAGAGAGACTGAAGGTAAAAAAAACCCAGAGAAAGAGAGAGGGAGAGACTGAAGGTAAAAAACCCTGAGAGAGGGGGGGAGAGACTGAAGGTAAAAGCCCACAGAGAGACTGAAGGTAAAAAACCCCGAGAGAGAGAGAGACTGAAGGTAAAAAAAACCACAGAGAGAGGGAGAGACTGAAGGTAAAAACCCAGAGAGAGAGAGACTGAAGGTAAAAAAAAAACCCAGAGAAAGAGAGAGAGGGAGAGACTGAAGGTAAAAAAACCCCGAGAGAGAGAGAGAGAGACTAAAGGTACAAAAACCCGGAGAAAGAGAGATCGAGACTGAAGGTAAAAAAACCCAGAGAAAGAGGGAGACTGAAGGTAAAAGCTCGGAGAGAGAGAGAGAGAGAGAAAGACTGAAGGCAAAAAACCCAGAGAGAGAGAGACTGAAGGTAAAAGCCTGGAGAGAGAGAGAGAGATAAACTGAAGGTAAAAAACCCAGAGAGAGAGAGACTGAAGGTTAAAAAAACCCAGAGAGAGAGAGACTGAAGGTAAAAAAACCCCGAGAGAGAGAGAGACTGAAGGTTAAAAAAAACCCTGAGAGGAAGATAGAGAGAGACTGAAGGTAAAAGCCCGGAGAGAGAGAGATAAACTGAATGTAAAAAACCCAGAGGGAGAGAGAGAGACTTAAGGTTAAAAAAACCCAGAGAAAGAGAGACTGAAGGTAAAAAACCCAGAGAGAGAGAGAGAGAGACTGAAGGTAAAAAAAAACCCAGAGAGAGAGAGAGAGAGAGAGACTGAAGGTTAAAAAAACCCAGAGAAAGAGAGAGGGAGAGACTGAAGGTAAAAAACCCTGAGGGGAGAGAGACTGAAGGTAAAAGCCCACAGAGAGAGACTGAAGGTAAAAACCCAGAGAGAGAGAGAGAGAGAGAGAGAGAGATAGACTGAAGGTAAAAAAAACCCCGAGAGAGAGACTGAAGGTAAAAAAAAACCCTGAGGAAGAGAGAGAGAGAGAGAGAGAGAGAGAGAGAGACTGAAGGTAAAAACCCCGAGGGAGGGAGAGAGAGAGAGAGAGAGAGAGAGAGACTGAAGGTGAAAACCCCGAGAGAGAGAGAGAGAGAGAGACTGAAGGTAAAAACCCCGAGACAGAGAGAGAGAGAGAGACTGAAGGTAAAAAACCCAGAGAAAGAGAGAGAGAGACTGAAGGTAAAAAAAACCAGAGAGAGAGAAACTGAAGGTAAAAAACCCAGAGAAAGAGAGAGCGAGAGACTGAAGGTAAAAAACCCAGAGAGAGAGACTGAAGGTAAAAAAAACCCAGAGAAAGAGAGAGGGAGAGACTGAAGGTAAAAAACCCTGAGAGGGGGAGAGAGACTGAAGGTAAAAGCCCACAGAGAGACTGAAGGTAAAAAACCCCGAGAGAGAGAGAGACTGAAGGTAAAAAAAAACACAGAGAGGGAGAGACTGAAGGTAAAAAACCCAGAGAGAGAGAGACTGAAGGTAAAAAAAACCCAGAGAGGGAGAGACTGAAGGTAAAAAACCCTGAGAGAGGGGGAGAGAGACTGAAGGTAAAAGCCCACAGAGAGACTGAAGGTAAAAAACCCCGAGAGAGAGAGAGACTGAAGGTAAAAAAAACCACAGAGAGAGGGAGAGACTGAAGGTAAAAAACCCAGAGAGAGAGAGACTGAAGGTAAAAAAAAAACCCAGAGAAAGAGAGAGAGGGAGAGACTGAAGGTAAAAAAACCCCGAGAGAGAGAGAGAGAGAGAGAGAGAGAGACTAAAGGTACAAAAACCCGGAGAAAGAGAGATCGAGACTGAAGGTAAAAAAACCCAGAGAAAGAGGGAGACTGAAGGTAAAAGCTCGGAGAGAGAGAGAGAGAGAGAGAGAAAGACTAAATCAAAAAACCCAGAGAGAGAGAGACTGAAGGTAAAAGCCCGGAGAGAGAGAGAGAGATAAACTGAAGGTAAAAAACCCAGAGAGAGAGAGAGACTGAAGGTTAAAAAGACCCAGAGAGAGAGAGACTGAAGGTAAAAAAACCCCGAGAGAGAGAGAGAGACTGAAGGTTAAAAAAAACCCTGAGAGGAAGATAGAGAGAGAGAGACTGAAGGTAAAAGCCCGGAGAGAGAGAGATAAACTGAATGTAAAAAACCCAGAGAGAGAGAGAGAGACTTAAGGTTAAAAAAACCCAGAGAAAGAGAGACTGAAGGTAAAAAACCCAGAGAGAGAGAGAGAGAGACTGAAGGTAAAAAAACCCAGAGAGAGAGAGAGAGAGAGACTGAAGGTTAAAAAAACCCAGAGAAAGAGAGAGGGAGAGACTGAAGGTAAAAAACCCTGAGGGGGAGAGAGACTGAAGGTAAAAGCCCACAGAGAGAGACTGAAGGTAAAAAACCCAGAGAGAGAGAGAGAGAGAGAGAGATAGACTGAAGGTAAAAAAACCCCGAGAGAGAGAGAGAGAGAGACTGAAGGTAAAAAAAAACCCTGAGGAAGAGAGAGAGAGAGAGACTGAAGGTAAAAACCCCGAGGGAGGGAGAGAGAGAGAGAGAGAGAGACTGAAGGTGAAAACCCCGAGAGAGAGAGAGAGAGAGAGAGACTGAAGGTAAAAACCCCGAGACAGAGAGAGAGAGAGAGAGACTGAAGGTAAAAAACCCAGAGAAAGAGAGAGAGAGACTGAAGGTAAAAAAAACCAGAGAGAGAGAAACTGAAGGTAAAAAACCCAGAGAGAGAGACTGAAGGTAAAAAAAACCCAGAGAAAGAGAGAGGGAGAGACTGAAGGTAAAAAACCCTGAGAGAGGGGGAGAGAGACTGAAGGTAAAAGCCCACAGAGAGACTGAAGGTAAAAAACCCCGAGAGAGAGAGAGACTGAAGGTAAAAAAAACCACAGAGAGAGGGAGAGACTGAAGGTAAAAAACCCTGAGAGAGAGAGAGACTGAAGGTAAAAAAAAACCCAGAGAAAGAGAGAGAGGGAGAGACTGAAGGTAAAAAAACCCCGAGAGAGAGAGAGAGAGAGAGAGAGAGACTAAAGGTACAAAAACCCGGAGAAAGAGAGATCGAGACTGAAGGTAAAAAAACCCAGAGAAAGAGGGAGACTGAAGGTAAAAGCTCGGAGAGAGAGAGAGAGAGAGAGAGAGAAAGACTGAAGGCAAAAAACCCAGAGAGAGAGAGAGACTGAAGGTAAAAGCCCGGAGAGAGAGAGAGAGAGAGAGAGAGAGAGAGAGAAACTGAAGGTAAAAAACCCAGAGAGAGAGAGACTGAAGGTTAAAAAAACCCAGAGAGAGAGAGACTGAAGGTAAAAAAAACCCCGAGAGAGAGAGAGAGACTGAAGGTTAAAAAAAACCCTGAGAGGAAGATAGAGAGAGAGAGACTGAAGGTAAAAACCCGGAGAGAGAGAGATAAACTGAATGTAAAAAACCCAGAGAGAGAGAGACTTAAGGTTAAAAAAACCCAGAGAAAGAGAGACTGAAGGTAAAAAACCCAGAGAGAGAGAGAGAGAGAGAGAGACTGAAGGTAAAAAAAACCCAGAGAGAGAGAGAGAGAGAGAGAGAGAGACTGAAGGTTAAAAAAAACCCAGAGAAAGAGAGACTGAAGGTAAAAAACCCAGAGAAATTGAGGGAGAGAATGAAGGTAAAAAAAAACCCCGCGAGAGAGAGACTGAAGGTAAAAAAACCCAGAGAGAGAGAGAGAGAGAGAGAGAGACACACAAGGTAAAAACCCTGAGAGAGAGAGCGACTGAAGGTAAAAAAAACCCCGATAGAGAGAGCGAGACTGATGGTAAAAACCCCAGAGAGAGAGATTGTAGGTAAAAAAGCCCAGAGAGACAGAGGGAGCGAGAGACACAAGGTAAATAGCACCGAGAGGGAGAGACTGAAGCTTAAAAACCCCCGAGAGAGAGAGAGAGAGAGAGAGAGAGAGAGACTGAAGGTAAAAACCCCGAGAGAGAGAGAGAGAGAGAGAGAGACTGAAGGTAAAAACCCCCGAGAGAGAGAGAGAGAGAGAGAGAGAGAGAGACTGAAGCTTAAAAACCCCCGAGAGAGAGAGAGAGACTGAAGGTAAAAACCCCGAGAGAGAGAGAGAGAGAGAGACTGAAGCTTAAAAACCCCCGAGAGAGAGAGAGAGACTGAAGGTAAAAACCCCGAGAGAGAGAGAGAGAGAGACTGAAGCTTAAAAACCCCCGAGAGAGAGAGAGAGAGACTGAAGGTAAAAACCCTGTGTGTGAGAGAGAGAGAGAGAGAGAGAGAGAGACTGAAGCTTAAAAACCCCAGAGAGAGAGAGAGAGAGAGAGAGACTGAAGCTTAAAAACCCCAGAGAGAGAGAGAGAGAGACTGAAGGTAAAAACCCCGAGAGAGAGAGAGAGAGAGAGAGAGAGAGACTGAAGCTTAAAAACCCCCGAGAGAGAGAGAGAGAGACTGAAGGTAAAAACTCCGAGAGAGAGAGAGACTGAAGCTTAAAAACCCCCGAGAGAGAGAGACCGAAGCTTAAAAACCCCCGAGAGAGAGAGAGAGAGAGAGAGAGTGGGTGGGTGGGGGCTGCAAGAGAGAGGGGGAGAGGTTGTGGGGGTGGGGTGTACCCTCCCCTTCCAGCCCTGTGTGTATGTGACAGGGTCTCTGTTTGTTTTGCAGCTCTTGCAGCCATGCCGGTGTTGAGGTCGCGGAAAGTCTCCCCGGGCTCCGAGGGGCCGGAGTTGACCTCGAGGAAAGTCTCCCCGGGCTCCGAGGGGCCGGAGTTGAGCTCGAGGAAAGTCTCCCCGGGCTCCGAGGGGTCGGAGTTGAGCTCGAGGAAAGTCTCCCCGGGCTCCGAGGGGCCGGCGTTGAGCTCGAAGAAAGTCTCCCCGGGCTCCGAGGTGCCGGTGTCTCCGGGGAGCAGTGTGAGGGGCGTGGGGTCGCAGTATTCCAGCCCGGCCTATTTCCGAGGGGAACAGGTGGCGGAGCTGCTGGCTGGAGGGTACCCTGACTCCGAGTAAGTCAATGTGTGCGTTGTTGGGGAGGGGGTGGGTGGGGGGGTTGAGGCAATGTTCAGGGTCCAGCTGTGTTTCACACCTTGTGCTGCAATGTCGCGCCCCCCCCCCCCCCCATCGTGCTCACACGGCCATTCCAACTCTGGATCAGTCTGGACTTAGTCTGTCCCCACAGAGTGAAAGGCCAGCGTTGCAGCGCCCCTCTTTACCTGCCCTTGCTGCACTGTTAAACCGAGGTCCCGTCTGTCTCTTTAGCTGGCACTGCTGGCAGAAGCAGACCTGATCACCCCCCAGTGTCCTGGCCAATAGTCCACCCTCACCTAGACCGATTGTGGTACTGCGCTGTCGGGCTTATAAGAGCAGAAGAAATCGGAGCAGGAGTAGGCCACACCCCACCTCGAGCCTGCTCCGCCATTTAATACGATCATGGCTGATCCGATCATGGACTCTGGTCCACTTCCCTGCCCGCTCCCCATAACCCTTTATTCCCTTATCGGTTAAGAAACTGCCTATCTCTGTCTTAAATATATTCAACTTTAATCGACTTTAATCTACACATAGACTGGGCTAACCAAACTGGTAGCAGTACGGTGGAGGAGGATTTCCTGGAGTGTATTAGGGATGGCTTTCTAGACCAATATTTCGAGGAACCAACTGGAGGGCTGGCCATCCCAGACTGGGTGGTGTGTAATGAGAAAGGACTAATTAACAATCTTCCCCAAGTTGCCTCCACTGATTCTCCCTTGTCCACTCTACTAGTTACATCCTCAAAAAATTTCAGATTCCGAGGCACCTTGGGGAAGAGTGGCCATAATATGGTAGAATTCTTCATTAAGATGGAAAGTGACACAGTTAATTCAGAAACTAGGATCCTGAACTTAAGGAAAGGTAACTTCGATGGTATGAGACGTGAATTGGCTAGAAATGATACTTAAAGGATTGACGGTGGATAGGCAATGGCAAACATTTAAAAATCGCATGGATGAACTTCAACAATTGTACATCCCTGTCTGGTGTAAAAATAAAACGGGGAAGGTGGCTCAACCGTGGCTAACAAGGGAAATTAAGGATAGAGTTAAATCCAAGGAAGAGGCATATAAATTGGCCAGAAAAAGCAGCAAAACCGGAGGACTGGGAGAATTTTATAATACAGCAAAGGGGGACCAAGGGTTTAATTAAGAGGGGGGAAATAGAGTATGAGAGGAAGCTTGCTGGGAACATAAAAACTGACTGCAAAAGTTTCTATAGATATGTGAAGAGAAAAAGATTAATGAAGGCAAACATGGGTCAGATTCAGGTGAATTTATAATGGGGAACAAAGAAATGGCAGACCAGCTGAACAAATACTTTGGTTCTGTTTTCACGAAGGAAGGCACAAATAACTTTCCGGAAATACTAGGGGACCGAGGGTCAAGTGAGAAGGAGGAACTGAAGGATATTCTTATTCGGCAGGAAATTGTGTTGGGTAAATTGATGGGATTGAAGGCCGATAAATCCCCGGGGCCTGATAGTCTGCATCCCAGAGTACTTAAGGAAGTGGCCCTAGAAATAGTGGATGCATTGGTGATCATTTTCCAACAGTCTTATCAACTCTGGATCAGTTCCTATGGACTGGAGGGTAGCTAATGTAACACCACTTTTTAAAAAAGGAGGGAGAGAGAAAACGGGGAATTATAGACCGGTTAGCCTGACATCACTAGTGGGGAAAATGTTGGAATCAATTATTAAAGATGAAATAGCAGCGCATTTGGAGAGCAGTGACAGGATCGGTCCAAGTCAGCCTGGATTTATGATGGGGAAATCATGCTTGACAAATCTGGAATTTTTTGAGGATGTAACTAGTAGAGTGGACAAGGGAGAACTAGTGGCTATGGACTTTCAAAAGGCTTTTGACAAGGTCCCACACGAGATTGGTGTGCAAAATTAAAGCACATGGTATTGGGGGTAATGTACTGACGTGGATAGAGAACTAATTGGCAGACAGGAAGCAGAAAGTCGGGATAAATGGGTCATAAGAACATAAGAATTAGGAACAGGAGTAGGCCATCTAGCCCCTGCTCCACCATTCAACAAGATCATGGCTGATCTGGCCGTGGACTCAGCTCCACTTACCCGCCCGCTCCCCATAACCCTTAATTCCCTTATTGGTTAAAAATCTATCTATCTATGATTTGAATATATTTAATGAGCTAGCCTCAACTGCTTCCTTGGGCAGAGAATTTCACAGATTCACAACCCTCTGGGAGAAGAAATTCCTTCTCAATTCGGTTTGAAATTGGCTCCCCCGTATTTTGAGGCTGTGCCCCCTAGTTCTAGTCTCCCCGACCAGTGGAAACAACCTCTCTGCCTCTATCCTGTCTATCCCCTTCATTATTTAAAATGTTTCTATAAGATCACCCCTCATCCTTCTGAACTCCAACGAGTAAAGACCCAGTCTACTCAATCTGTCATCATAAGGCAGCCCCCACATCTTCGGAATCAGCCTAGTGAATCGTCTCTGCACCCTCTCCAAAGCTAGTATATCCTTCCTTAAGTAAGGTGACCAAAATTGCACGCAGTACTCCAGGTGCGGCCTCATCAATACCCTGTACAGTTGCAGCAGGACCTCCCTGCTTTTGTACTCCATCCCTCTCGCAATGAAGGCCAACATTCCATTCGCCTTCCTGATCACCTGCTGCACCTGCAAACTAACTTTTTGGGATTCATGCACAAGGACCCCCAGGTCTCTCTGCACCGCAGCATGTTGTAATTTCTCCCCATTCAAATAATATTTCCTTTTACTGTTTTTTTTTCTCAAGGTGGATGACCTCACATTTTCCGACATTGTATTCCATCTGCCAAACAGGCCATTCGCTTAACCTATCTAAATCTCTTTGCAGCCTCTCTGTGTCCTCTAAACAACCGCTTTCCCACTAATCTTTGTGTCATCTGCAAATTTTGTTACACTACACTCTGTCCCCTCTTCCAGGTCATCTATGTATATTGTAAACAGTTGTGGTCCCAGCACCGATCCCTGTGGCACACCACTAATCACCGATTTCCAACCCGAAAAGGACCCATTTATCCCGACTCTCTGCTTTCTGTTAGCCAGCCAATTCTCTATCCATGCTAATACATTTCCTCTGACTCTGCGTACCTTTATCTTCTGCAGTAACCTTTTGTGTGGCACCTTATCGAATGCTTTTGGAAATCTAAATACACCACATCCATCGGTACACCTCTATCCACCATGCTCGTTATATCCTCAAAGAATTTCAATAAGTTAGTTAAACATGATTTCCCCTTCATGAATCCATGCTGCGTCTGCTTGATTGCACTATTCCTATCTAGATGTCCCGCTATTTCTTCAAGCATTTTCCCCAATACAGATGTTAAACTAACCGGCCTATAGTTACCTGCCTTTTGTCTGCCCCCTTTTTTAAACAAAGGCGTTACATTAGCTGCTTTCCAATCCGCTGGTACCTCCCCAGAGCCCAGAGAATTTTGGTAATTATAACGAATGCATCTGCTATAACTTCGCCATCTCTTTTAATACCCTGGGATGCATTTCATCAGGACCAGGGGACTTGTCTACCTTGAGTCCCATTAGCCTGTCCAGCACTACCCCCCTAGTGATAGTGATTGTCTCAAGGTCCTCCCTTCCCACATTCCCGTGACCAGCAATTTTTGGCATGGATTTTGTGTCTTCCACTGTGAAGACCGAAGCAAAATAATTGTTTAAGGTCTCAGCCATTTCCACATTTCCCATTATTAAATCCCCCATTTCATTTTCTAAGGGACCAACATTTACTTTAGTCACTCTTTTTTCTGTTTTATCTATCGGTAAAAGCTTTTACTATCTGTTTTTATGTTTTGCGCAAGTTTACTTTCGTAATCTATCTTCCCCTTCTTTATTGCTTTCTTAGTCATTCTTTGCTGTCGTTTAAAATTTTCCCAATCTTCTAGTTTCCCTCGAACCTTGGCCATTTTTCAGAATGGCAGGCAGTGACTAGTGGGGTGCCGCAGGGCTCAGTGCTGGGACCCCAGCTATTTACAATATACATTAATGATTTGGATGAGGGAATTGAGTGTCATATCTCAAGTTTGCAGATGACACTAAGCTGGGTGGCGTTGTGAGTTGTGAGGAGGACGCTAAAAGGCTGCAGGGTGACTTGGACAGGTTAGGTGAGTGGGCAAATACATGGCAGATGCAGTATAATGTGGATAAATGTGAGGATATCCACTTTGGGGGCAAAAACAGAATATTATCTGAATGGCGGCAGATTAGGAAAAGGGGAGGTACTACGAGACCTGGGTGTCATGGTACATCAGTCATTGAAAGTTGGCATGCAGGTACAGCAGGTGGTGAAGAAGGCAAATGGTATTTTGGCCTTCATAGCTGGGGGATTTGAGTATCGGAGCAGGGAGGTCTTACTGCAGTTGTACAGGGCCTTGGTGAGGCCTCACCTGGAATATTTTGTTCAGTTTTGGTCGCCTAATCTGAGGAAGGACGTTCTTGCTATTGAAGGAGTGCAGTGACTGATTCCCGGGATGGTGGGACTGATATATGAAGAAAGACTGGATCAACTGGGCCTTTATACACTGGAGTTTAGAAGGATGAGAGGGGATCTCATAGAAATATATCAAATTCTGACTGGACTGGACAGGTTAGATGCAGGAAGAATGTTCCCGATGTTGGGGAAGTCCAGAACCAGGGGACACAGTCTGAGGATCAGGGGTAAGCCATTTAGGACCGAGATGAGGAGAAACTTCTTCACTCAGAGTTGTTAACCTGTGGAATTCCCTACCGCAGAGAGTTGTTGATGCCGGTTTGTTGGATATATTCAAGAGGGAGTTAGATATGTCCCTTAAGGCTAAAGGGATCAAGGGGTATGGAGAGAAAGCAGGAAAGGGGTACTGAGGTGAATGATCAGCCATGATCTTATTGAATGGTGCAGACTCGAAGGTCCGAATGGCCTACTCCTGCACCTATTTTCTATGTTTCAATGTCCCAGCTTCCACAGCTCTCTGAGGCAGCGAATTCCACAGATTTGCAACCCTCAGAGAAAAAATTCCTCCTCATCTCAGTTTTAAATGGGCGGCCCCTTATTCTAAGATTATGCCCCCTAGTTCTAGTCTCCCCTATGAGTGGAAGCATCCTCTCTGCATCCACCTTGTCAAGCCCCCTTATTATCTTCTGTTTCGATAAGATCACCTCTCATTCTTCTGAACTCCAATGAGTAGAGGCCCAACCTACTGAACCTTTCCTCATAAGTCAACCCCCTCAATCTCCGGAATCAAGCTAGTGAACCTAGTGCTTGTACTGGACCAGCAATCCACGAGAAAGCACGTTAAAATCCCATCATGGAAGTTTGCGAATTGAGGTGCGGTTTAAAAATATCTGATGAGAAAAAGCTGGTATCTGTAAAAGTGACCATGAAACAGTCCGATTGCCCTAAAAACTCAACTGGTTGACCGACACAGTGAGCGAGAAAGATAATCCACACATGTCCAGCCTGAGAAATGTTTTTGATGCGGTAGCGGAGAGGGTTGATGAGGGCGATGCAGTTGACGTGGTGTACATGGATTTCCAAAAGGCGTTTGATAAAGTGCCACGTAATCGGCCTGCCAGCAAAGTTGAAGCCCATGGAATAAAAGGGTCAGTGGCAGCATGGATACGGATATGGATACGGCTCAGTGACGGGAAACAGAGTAGTGGTGAACGGTTGTTTTTCGGACAGGAGGAAGGTATACAGTGGGTGTTCCCCAGGGATCGGTACTGGGACCACTGCTTTTCTTGATAAATATTAATGACTTGGACTCGAGTACACAAGGCACAATTTCAAACTTTGCAGATGACACAAAACAAAAGTATCGTGAACAGTGAGGTTAAAAAAGACTTGCGTTTATATAGCGCCTTTCACGACCACCGGACGTTTCAAAGTGCTTTACAGCCAGTGAAGTACTTTTGGAGTGCAGTCACTGTTGTAAGGATAGTGATAGACTTCGAGAGGACATGGACTGGCTGGTGGAATGGGCAGACACGTGGCAGATGAAATTTAACGCAGAAAAGTGTGAAGTGATACATTTGGGTCGGAACATAAGAAATGGGAGCAGGAGTCGGCCATTTGGCCCCTCGAGCCTGCTCCGCCATTCAATAAGATCATGGCTGATCTGATCATGGACTCAGCTCCAATTCCCTGCCTGCTCCCCATAACTGTTTACTCCTTTATCGCCCAAAAATCTGTATCTCCACCTTAAATATATTCAGTGTCCCAGCCTCCACAGCTCTCTGGGGCAGAGAATTCCACAGATTTACAACCCTCTGAGAGAAGAAATTCCTCCTCATCTCAGTTTTAAATGGGCGGCCCCTTATTCTAAGACTATGCCCCCTAGTTTTAGTTTCCCCTATGAGTGGAAACATCCTCTCTGCATCCACCTTGTCGAGCCCCTTATTATCTTATATGTTTCGATAAGATCACCTCTCATTCTTCTGAACTCGAATGTGTATAGGCCCAACCTACTCAACCTATCCTCATAAGTCAACCCCCTCATCTCCGGAATCAACCTCGTGAACCTTCTCTGAACAGCCTCCAATGCAAGTATATCCTTCCTGAAATACGGAGACCAAAACTGTACACAGTACTCCAGGTGTGGCCTCACCAATATCCTGTACAGTTGTAGCAGGACTTCTCTGCTTTTATACTCTATCCCCCTTGCAATAAAGGTCAACATTCCACTGGCCTTCCTGATCACTTGCTGTACCTGCATACTAACTTTTTTGTGTTTCATGCACAAGGACCCCCAGGTCCCTCTGTACTGCAGCACTTTGTAATTTTCTCCATTTAAATTAGAATTTGCTTTTCTATTATTATTCTATATAAACTAATGGGTGCAACCCTAAAGCAGCTGCATGAATAGAGAGACTGTGGGGGTGGGGGTATGTACACAAGTCACTGAAGGTGGCAGGGCCGGTTGAGAAAATGGTTAAAAATGCATACGGAATCCTGGGCTTCATAAATAGAGGCATAGAGTACAACAGCAAGGAAGTTATGATGAACCTGTATAAAACACTGGTTCGGCCTCAACTGGAGTATTGTGTCCGATTCTGTGCACCGCACTTTACGAAGGATGTCAAACCCTTAGAGAGGGTGCAGAAAAGATTTACGAGAGTGGTTCCAGGGATGAGGGACTTCAGTTACGTGGAGAAGCTGGGGTTGTTCTCCTCGGAGCAGAGAAGAGCAGTTGGAGTCCATCATTAAAGAAGCAGTAGCAGGACATTTGGAAAAGCAAAATTCGGTCAGACAGAGTCAGCCTGGATTTATGAAGGCGAAGTCATGTTTGACAAATTTGCTGGAGTTGTTTGAGGATGTAACGAACAGGGTGGATAAAGGGGAACCAGGGGATGTGGTGTATTTGGACTTCCAGAAGGCATTTGACAAGGTGCCACATAAAAGGTTACTGCACAAGATAAAAGTTCACGGGGTTGGGGATAATATACTAGCATGGATAGAGGATTGGCTAACTAACAGAAAACAGAGTTGGGATAAATGGTTCATTCTCTGGTTGGCAACCAGTAACCACTGGGGTGCCGCAGGGATCAGTGCTGGGACCCCAACTATTTACAATCTATATTAATGACTTGGAAGAAGGGACTGAGTGTAATGTAGCCAAGTTTGCTGACGATACAAAGATGGGAGGAAAAGCAATGTGTGAGGAGGACACAACAAATCCGCAAAAAGACATTGACAGGCTAAGTGAGTGGGCAAAAATTTGGCAGATGGAGTATAATGTTGGAAAGTGTGAGGTCACTTGGCGGAAAAAAAATCAAAGAGCAAGTTATTATTTAAATGGAGAAAGATTGCAAAGTGCTGCAGTACAGCGGGACCTGGGGGTACTTGTGCATGAAACACAAAAGGATAGTATGCAGGTACAGCAAGTGATCAGGAAGGCCAATGGTATCATCAAAGGGGATGGAGTATAAAAGCAGGGAAGTCTTACAACAGTTGTACAGGGTATTGGTGAGGCCACACCTGGAATACTGCGTGCAGTTTTGGTTTCCATATTTACGAAAGGATATATACTTGCTTTGGAGGCAGTTCAGAGAAGGTTCACTCGGTTGATTCCGGAGATGAGGAGGTTGACTTATGAGGAAAGGTTGGGTAAGTTGGGCCTCTACTCATTGGAATTCAGAAGAATGAGAGGTGATCTTATCGAAACGTATAAGATAATGAGGGGGCTCGACAAGGTGGATGCAGAGAGGATGTTTCTCCTTATGGGGGAATCTAGAACTAGGGGGCATAGTCTTAGAATAAGGACCACCCATTTAAAATTGAGATGAGGAATTTTTTCTCTGAGGGTTGTAAATCTGTGGAAGTCGCTGCCTCGGAGAGCTGTGGAAGCCGGGTCATTGAATCAATTTAAGACAGAAATAGACCGTTTCCTAAAAAGGGGACAAGGGTTTATGGGGACCCGAGTCCATGATCGGATCAGCCATGATATTAAATGGCGGAAAAGGCTCGAGGGGCCGTATGGCCGACTCCTACTCCTGCTCCTATTTCTTATGTAAGATTGAGAGGAGATTTGATCAAGGTGCTCAAAATCATGAGGGGTCTGGACAGAGTAGTCGAGAGAAACTGTTCCCATTGGTGGAAGGGGCGAGAACCAGAGGACACAGATTTAAGGCGATTGGCAGAAGAACCAAAGGTGACTCGAGGGCAAACGTTTTTACGCAGCGAGTGGTTGGGATCTGGAATGCGCTGCCTGCGAGGGTGGTGGAGGCAGACTCAATCGTGGCCTTTGAAAGGGAGTTGGACAAGTACCTGAAGAAGAAAAATCAGCAGGGCTCCGGGGAAAGTGCGGGGGAGTGGGACTGGCTGAGGTGCTCTTGCAGAGAGCCGGCACAGGTTCGACGGGCCCAATGGCGGCCTCCTGTGCTGTGACCGTTCTCTGATTCTAACGCCCAGTGTGAAATATAATCGAGTGGGAAAGGTAATGGGTAGAAGCCAGCGAGTGTGATTGCTATGTGCCGTGAGGAAACCAGAAAGCTTTGGGTGTGGAAGGAGTGGACAGGAAACCCTTGACCGGGTCAGGAGCAGGCCAGTCGGTCGTCCCAAGGAAAATCAATACTTGTATTTTTTGCTGAGGTCCCAAATTGCCGAGGTTTTTACGAACGCAATTTGAGGAGAGTTTTGCGGGCGGCTGCTGCTTGGTATTCGCTGCCAGCTGTGCGAGATGTTCCCAGTCCAACAGTCTCGCCTCTGGGCCCTGCCTCTGCCCTTCGACCTCCAGCTGGAGTAGTGTACACCCCTGTCTGTGGACACCGCTTGCTCGGGGATCTAAACCCCCTCTCTGCTTTCTCCCAGCGATGCCGAAAGTGAATCGGAATCGGAGTTGGAGTCGGAGTCGGAGACCGGGAGCGACTTCGAGGAGACTCTGAAGAAGAGGAAGAAACCAATGGCCTCGCCTCCGCACAGGTCGCCGGTAAGATGACCGCACGGCACCGCGTGTAATTGGTGTAGAGCGTGTTCTCTACAGCTCCCTCGACACTGTCTCATCAAACACTCCCAGGGCAGGTACAGCACGGGGTTAGATACAGAGTAAAGCTCCCTCTACGCTGTCCCATCAAACACTCCCAGGGCAGGTACAGCACGGGGTTAGATACAGAGTAAAGCTCCCTCTACACTGTCCCATCAAACACTCCCAGGGCAGGTACAGCACGGGGTTAGATACAGAGTAAAGCTCCCTCTACACTGTCCCATCAAACACTCCCAGGGCAGGTACAGCACGGGGTTAGATACAGAGTAAAGCTCCCTCTACACTGTCCCATCAAACACTCCCAGGGCAGGTACAGCACGGGGTTAGATACAGAGTAAAGCTCCCTCTACACTGTCCCATCAAACACTCCCAGGGCAGGTACAGCACGGGGTTAGATACAGAGTAAAGCTCCCTCTACACTGTCCCATCAAACACTCCCAGGGCAGGTACAGCACGGGGTTAGATACAGAGTAAAGCTCACTCTACACTGTCCCATCAAACACTCCCAGGGCAGGTACAGCACGGGGTTAGATACAGAGTAAAGCTCACTCTACACTGTCCCATCACACACTCCCAGGGCAGGTACAGGGGGTTAGATACAGAGTAAAGTTCCCTCTACACTGTCCCATCAAACACTCCCAGGGCAGGTACAGCACGGGGTTAGATACAGAGTAAAGTTCCCTCTACACTGTCCCATCAAACACTCCCAGGGCAGGTACAGGGGGTTAGATACAGAGTAAAGCTCCCTCGACACTGTCCCATCAAACACTCCCAGGACAGGTACAGCACGGGGTTAGATACAGAGTAAAGCTCCCTCTCGCATTGCGCCTCAGCCCCGACCTGCTGCACCAGGCTGGGTATTTTTATTTTCTGTCACCGCTATCCCGTGGCCCCATCGCAGCCAAAACTGCCAGCTGCCGCAGGAAAATCCCAGACAGCACGGATAACCCCGAGCTTCTCTTCACCAACGATCTCTGTAAACCCCTCCCCCATGCCCCCTCCACCATCGACTCCCAACAAGTAGCAGCAGTTTGTTCAGCTGTCTCCACTGCTGCCCTGTTCCCTATTCCCACTGTCACACCTCCTCCACTCCCATCTTCCCCTCTGTCCTAGACCTGATCCTGCGTGTCTCTCTCTAGTCTCTCCAAACCCCGCCCCACCCCATACCCTCTGAACTCCTCTTCTCCACGAGCCCCACCTCCTGTTCCTCTGAACACGTACCCACGAAACTCTTTCCGCCTCCGTAACATCGCCCGTCCCCGCCCCTTCTACTGCTGAAGCCCTCATCAATGCCTTTGTTACCTCCAGACTTGACTATTCCAACGCACTTCTGGCCAGCCTCCCACATTCTACCTACGTAAACTAGAGGTGATCCAAAACTCGGCTGCCCCGTGTCCTAACTCGCACCGAGTCCCGCTCACCCATCACCCCCTGTGCTCGCTGTCCCGTGTCCTAACTCGCACCGAGTCCCGCTCACCCATCACCCCCTGTGCTCGCTGCCCCGTGTCCTAACTCGCACCGAGTCCCGCTCACTCATCACCCCCTGTGCTCGCTGCCCCGTGTCCTAACTTGCACCGAGTCCCGCTCACCCACCACCCCTTGTGCTCGCTACATTGGCTCCCGGTTAAGCAACGCCTTGATTTCAAAATTCACATCGTTGTTTACAAATCACTCCATGGCCTCGCCCCTCCCTATCTCTAATCTTTTTCAGCCTCACAACCCCACCCCCGAGGTGTCTGTGCTCCTCTAATTCTGCCCTCCTGAGCTTCTCTGATTCTAATCGCTCAACCATTGTTGGCCGTGCCATCAGCTACCTGGGCCCCAAGCTCTGGAACTCCCTGCCTAAACCTCTCCGCCTCTCTTTCCTCCTTTAAGACGCCCCTTGAAACCTACCTCTTTAACCAAGCCTTTGATCATCTGCCTTAATTTCTTCTTATGTGGCTCGGTGTCAAACTTGTGTGTTTTATCTTGTGACAAACGCTGTGAAGCGCCTTGGGACCTTTTACTATGTTAAAGGCGCTATATAAATAAAAATTAATATTAATAAACTGACCAGCCAAGGTCCGATCCTGGCTCCCATGTTGCTAACATTGCGAATGTTTGGCACTCCTTGGGTACTCGTTCCTCCCCTCCCTTTCAAAACCACAGGAGCGTAATCAGTCCAAGATTGTCGCCGATCCGCCCAAGGAGCTGTCGGGAGCAGTGACTAAAATCCTGGTCACGGGGTTGGTTTTAAGGAGCGTCTTCAAGGCGGAGAGTGAGGGGGAAGAGGTTCAAGGAAGGAATTCCTGAGATTCGGGCCTCAGTCATGTTGGTACAGTCGCCAATGATGGGGGCGAATGGACAGAGGGACGTGTGAAAGGTCAGCGTTGGAGGAGGTGCCAGAGATGGGGAGGGGCAAGGCTACGGAGGGATTTGAATACGAGGAGGATTTGGAACTGGGGGAACCCCCGAACCAATGCATGTGCTGCAGTAAAGAGGGACCTGGAGGTCCTTGTGCATGAAACACAACAAGTTAGCATGCAGGTACAGCAAGTGGAATGTTGGTCTTTATTGCAAGGACGATAGAGTATAAAAGCAGAGAAGTCCTGCTACAACTATACAGGGTATTGGTGAGGCCACACCTGGAGTACTGCGTACAGTTTTGGTCTCCGTATTTAAGGAAGGATATACTTGCCTTGGAGGCTGTTCAGAGAAGGTTCACTAGGTTGATTCCGGAGATGAGGGGGTTGTCTTATGAAAAAAGGTTGAGTAGGTTGGAGTCAGAAGAATGAGAGGTGATCTTATTGAAACATATAAGATAATGAGGGGGCTCGACAAGGTGGATGCAGAGAGGATATTTCCACTCATATAGGGGAAACAAAAACTAGGGGACATAGTCTCGGAATAAGGGGCTGCCCATTTAAAACTGAGATGAGGAATTTCTTCTCTCAGAGGGTTGTAAATCTGTGGAATTCTCTGCCCCAGAGAGCTGTGGAGGCTGGGTCATTGAATATATTTAAGGTGGAGATAGACAGATTTTTGAGCGATAAGGGAGTCAAGGGTTATGGGGAGCGGGCGGGGAAGTGGAGCTGAGTCCACAATCTGATCAGCCATGATCTTATTGAATGGCGGAGCAGGCTCGAGGGGCCGAATGGCCGACGACTCCTATTTCTTACGTTCTTCGTAAGAAAGTGGTATTCGTGCCACTTTCTAGAGCGTTGTTGCGGCTGGACCTGGAGTCCTGCGTACGCCTCTGGTCACCGCAGTACTGACCGGATATTGCAGCTCGTGACTGGTTACAGAAGAGAGGAGCCAGAATGATTGACGGGGTGGAGGGGCGATATTATTGAGAGACGGATATGTAAACGGGGCTGTTTCTCACAGGAAACGTAGGCGTTTGAGAGGTGATCTGATTGCTGATTTTAGGATTCTGCAGTGACTGGATTGTGACCAGTTGTCTCACCTTGTCCAGAACATTCGAACCAGCGGACACGGCCTGTGCTGGAATGGGGCGAAAGCCAAAACTCATCTGCAGAAACAGTATTACAGTGAGCGCATGGGTAGGCTACGGAACAGCCACGGACAACGTGGACCACTTTCTATAACCTCGGGAGCCCATTATCAGCAAAGGCAGACATCGACGACGAGGTCCAACACCGTCTGCAGTGTGCCAACGCAGCCTTCGGCCGCCTGAGGAAAAGAGTGTTTGAAGATCAGGCCCTCAAATCTGGCACCAAGCTTATGGTCTACAGGGCTGTAATGATACCCGCCCTCCTGTATGGCTCAGAGATGTGGACCATGTACAGTAGACACCTCAAGTCGCTGGAGAAATACCACCAACGATGTCTCCGCAAGGTCCTGCAAATCCCCAGGGAGGACAGACGCACCAATGTTAGCGTCCTCGACCAGGCCAACATCCCCAGCATCGAAGCACTGACCACACTCGACCAGCTCCGCTGGGCAGGCCACATTGTCCGCATGCCCGACACGAGACTCCCAAAGCAAGCGCTCTACTCGGAACTCCTACACGGCAAGTGAGCTCCAGGTGGGCAGAGGAAACGTTTCAAGGACACCCTCAAAGCCCCCTTGATAATGTGCAACATCCCCACCGACACCTGGCCAAAGACCGCCCTAAGTGGAGGAAGAGCATCTGGGAGGGCGCTGAGCACCTCGAGTCTCATCACCAAGAACATGCAGAAAGCAAGCGCAGGCAGCGGAAGGAGCGTGCGGCAAACCAGACTCCCCACCCACCCTTTGCTTCAACCACTTTCTGTCCCACCTGTGACAGAGACTGTAATTCCCGTATTGGACTGTTCAGTCACCTGAGAACTCACTTTTGGAGTGGAAGCAAGTCTTCCTCGATTTCGAGGGACTGCCTCTGATGATGATTAGGTCTATTTATGGTAGTTAGCTCGGTCAATGATGCGGTAATCATCACCAGTGAGGTCATCAGCTGTCAGCTGGAGGCAGTCCAGAGAAGGCTCACTAGGTTGATTCCAGTGATGAAGGGGTTGACTTACAAAGAAAGGTTGGGCCTCTATTCATTGGAGTTCAGAAGAATAAGCGGTGATTTTATTGAAACATAAGATAATGAGGGTGCTCGACAAGGTGGATTTAGAGAGGATATTTCCACTCGTAAGGGAAGCTAAAACTACGGGACGTTGTCTCAGAATAAGGGGCCGCCCATTTAAAACCGCTGAGAAATTTCTTCTGAGGGTCGTGAGTCTGTGGAATTCTCTGCCCCAGAGAGCTGTGGAGGCTGGGTCATTGAATATATTTAAGGTGGAGATAAAGAGATTTTTGAGCGATAAGGGAATAAAGGGTTATGGGGAGCGGGCGGGGAAGTGGAGCTGAGTCCATGATCAGATCAGCCATGATCTTATTGAATGGCGGAGCAGGCTCGAGGGGCCAAATGGCCGACTCCTGCTCCTATTATAGGCAGCGGAAGGAGTGTGCGGCAAACCAGATTCCCCACCCACCCTTTCCCTCAACCACTGTCTGTCCCACCTGTGACAGAGACTGTAATTCCCGTTTTGGACTGTTCAGTCACCTGAGAACTCACTCTCTGAGTGGAAGCAAGTCTTCCTCGATTCCAACTGCCTATGATGATGATGAGATGGAACAGGCTCACGACGGAGACGGTGGGAGCAGTTCGTGTTGATTCATTGAAATGTAAATTGGATAGCTTTCTTTCAGAAAGGGACTTTTTTTTGGGATACAGTGTCTTGAGTAATGCGAGACGTGACGTGTGGTGAGTAGCGAGCTCGGGAGGAACAGGAGACTTTGGGTCTCTGGTTCTTAAAGCTCTCTCCCAATGGGAGTTCCCTCACCTCCTGTCTGGGTCTGTTGAAGGCTCGCTGATCGAGAGTGATTGGTCAACGACCCCACTGTCGTTGTATAATACAACTACCAGGATGGCAGGGTGTAAACCGGATGGATTCTCGGTCAGCGAGCACAGGGGTGGCCACTGAGCAGGGCGGGTGCGAGCTCGGATAAAGGCAGCAGAGTTTTGGATGAGCTGAAGTGTACAGGGGGCGTGCAGGCCAGGGAGCCCTGGAGTCTGGGAGTGACTGGAACACGGACGAGGGTTTCAGCAGCAGCAGATGAGCTGAGACGGAACGAGACTTTCGATGTTACGGAGGCATCGAGCGAAGTATGTGGTGTTGAGGCTGAACCAGACTCTTCGCAACCTCGGTGCTATATTTGACCCTGAAATGAGCTTTCGACCACATATCCGCAGCGTAACTAAGACCGCCTGTTTCCACCTCCATAACATCGCCCGTCTCCGCCCCTGCCTCAGCTCATCCGCTGCTGAAGCCCTCATCCGTGCCTTTGTTACCTCCAGACTCGACTATTCCAACACACTCCTGGCTGGCCTCCCACATTCTCCCCTACGTAAACTGGAGGTGATCCAAAACTCGCACCGAGTCCTGCTCACCCATCACCCCTGGACTCGCTGCCCCGTGTCCTAACTCGCACTGAGTCCCGCTCACCCATCACCCCTGTGCTCGCTGAGCCCGTGTCCTAACTCGCACCAAGTCCCGCTCACCCATCACCCCTGTGCTCGCTGAGCCCGTGTCTTAACTCTCACCAAGTCCTGCTCACCCATCACCCCTGTGCTCGCTGAGCCCGTGTCCTAACTCGCACCAAGTCCCGCTCACCCATCTCCCCCTGTGCTCGCTGCCCCGTGTGCTAACTCGCACCGAGTCCCGCTCACCCATCGCCCCCTGTGCTCGCTGAGCCCGTGTCCTAACTCGCACCGAGTCCCGCTCACCCATCGCCCCCTGTGCTCGCTGAGCCCGTGTCCTAACTCGCACCGAGTCCCACTCACCCATCACCCCCTGTGCTCGCTGACCTACATTGGCTCCTGGTTAAGCAACGCCTCGATTTCAAAATTCTCATCCTTGTTTACAAATCCCTCCATGGCCCTCGCCCCCTCCCTATCTCTGTAATCTCCTCCAGCCCCACAACCCCCCAAAATGTCTGCGCTCCTCTAATTCTGCCCTCCTGACCATCCCTGATTATAATCGCTCCACCATCGGTGGCCGTGCCTTCTGTTGCCTGGGCCCCAAGCTCTAGAACTCCCTTCCTAAACCTCTCTCTCTCCCTTTTTAAGAAGCTCCTTAAAACCTACCTCTTTGCCCAAGCTTTCGGTCACCTGGGGCTAATTTCTCTTTGTGGCTCGGTGTCGAACCTTTGTCTTGTAACAGTGCTGTGAAGCACCTTAGGACGATGCTATATAAATGCAAGTTGTTGTTGAGGTTCTGCTTGTCGCTCCGATATGTTTGCAGCTGGCCAAGCGGCCGAGGCGTGTGCTGGTGGAGAGGAAGGTGGCTGCAAGGAAGACCAATACGGCCAGGAAGCCAAAGCTCGGCGCTGTGCCCGGGTCAGCGAGACTGGCGAAGAGTGCCCCACAGGTGGGTTCGGACTGGCAGCCAGCGGGCTGTGGCCGTCGGTGACCCACTTGCATTTCTACACCCCCTTCAACCACCTCCGCACGTCCCAAAAACACTTCACAGCCGCTGAAGCACGTCTGACGTGTAGTCACTGTTGTAATGTAAGAAATGCCAATGTGCACATAGCAAGCTCCCACAAACAGCACTGTGATAATGGCCAGATCCGCCGCCTTTAGTGATGTTAGTTGAGGATAAATATTGGCCCAGGACACGGAGAACCCCCACCCCCATTCCATTCTTCTTCAAAATAGTGCAGCGGGATCTTTCACATCCACCCTACGGATAGACGGGGGTCTCTGTTTAACGCCTCATCCAAAAGACAACACCTGTGACGGTGCGGGGCTCCCTCAGCGCTGCCCTTCCGACAGTGCGGGGCTCCCTCGACGCTGCCCCTCCGACAGTGCGGCGCTCCCTCAGCGCTGCCCCTCCGACAGTGCGGCGCTCCCTCAGCGCTGCCCCTCCGACAGTGCGGGGCTCCCTCAGCACTGCCCCTCCCACAGTGCGGCGCTCCCTTAGCACTGCCCCTCCCACAGTGCGGCGCTCCCTCAGCACTGCCCCTCCAACAGTGTGGCGCTCCCTCGGCACTGCCCCTCCGACGGTGCTGCGCTCCCTCAGTACTGCCCCTCTGGCGGTGCGGCGCTCCCTCAGTACTGCCCCTCCCACGGTGCAGCGCTCCCTCAGCACAGGGTGTGGGCCTGGATTTTGTGCTCTTGTCCCTGGATCGGGACTTGGACCCACAACCCTCTGACTCCGAGGCGAGAGAGCTGTGGTAACACATGGCGATTGATGTCCCTGACTGATGCTGCTTCCTAACTAGATTCACCCCCCAGGTGCCCGTAGTTCTGGACCATTAGTGTTAGACAATTTCTCCCATCCATTCCTTTTGTAAATGAATCGGTCCGTGCTGGAATCCGATTCGGTTTGCCACTTGGCCAACTCCCCCTTCGGTGATTGGAACTGTTGACCAGCCTCACAACCGCACCTGGTCCTGTTTATCTACCTCCCCCACCCCCCCCCCCCCACTAACCCAGCCGGCCTCCGTCAGCACTGACTGCGAGAGGGGACCTGAGGTTGGTGTCTGGACACCAAACCTTTCCTCCGGGTTTCTCCAGCTGACACAGATGCATCCCAAGGCTGCCCCAATATATATGTGCATCATCTGAAATATACCCACATACTCACACCCTTCCACACACACACTCACACGTACACACTCCCCCCCTCCCCCTCGCACACCCGCGCCCTCCCCCTCGCGCTCCCGCACCATTTCACACGCACTCACCCTCCAATGTGTTGGCAGCTCTCCAGGAGACCAAGGCGCGTGCTGGTCGCGAGGAACCAGGCAGCGGGGAAAGAGAACAGTTCGATGTGGCCGGGCCGCGACCAGGACGCCAGTGACCTGCCTTCGAGCCCCCGACAGCCGAAAAGTGCGGCGCAGGTGAGTGTCGGAGCTCACGGGAGGTGGCCGAAAGTCTTTGGCCCCTCGAAATAATCGCACAAGTTCACCAAGAGGGGGCCGCTGCGAGCTATAGAATGGCAGCTGTGTGCGTGACAAGCAATATCTCTGACAAGGGGCTTTAGTTCGGAGACGATTGTGGCGGAGTCGCTCGGCCTGGTGAAGGGTCCCCACGGTTGGGCATCGGACCCACCGCTGCAGAGATGTGGCTTTTGGTAATCCATGGCGACAGTGCCCCTCACTGATGCTGCTTCCGACCATCGGTGTTACCCATTTACTCCCAAACACTCCTACATAGGCATCGCACCATCGGAACAGGAGGAGGCCATTCAGCCCCTCGAGCCTGTTCCGCTATTCGATAAGACCATGGCTGATCTGCGATCTAACTCCATATACCCACCTTTGCCCCATATCTCTTCATATCTTTGGTTAACAGAAAATTATTGAATAAATTTACAGCACGGCAGGAGGCCATTCGGCCCATCGTGTCCGTGCCGGCCGACCAAGAGCTACCCAGCCGAATCCCACTTTCCAGCTCTTGGTCCGTAGCCCTGTAGGTTGCAGCACTTTAAGTGCACTTCCAAGTATCACGCGAGTATCTTTTAAATGTGGTGAGGGTTTCTGCCTCTACCGCCCTTTCAGGCAGTGAGTCCCAGACCCCCACCACCCTCTGGGTAAAGAAATGCCCCCTCCTATCTCCTCTAAACCTCCCCCCAATTACTTTAAATCTATGCCTTATCAATCTCCGATTTAAAATTAACAACTGACCCCCCCAGCATCAATTGCCGTTTGCGGAAGAGAGTTCCAAACCTCTACCACCCTTTGTGTGTAGAAGTGTTTCCTAATTTCACTCCTGAAAAGCCTGGCTCTAATTCTAAGACCATGCCCCCTCGTCCCAGGTGTAGCAGTTATAATGGGTGACTTTAATATGCACATAGATTGGGCTAGCCAAACTGGAAGCAATACGGTGGAGGAGGATTTCCTGGAGTGCATAAGGGATGGTTTTCTAGACCAATATGTTGAGGAACCAACTAGGGGGGAGGCCATCTTAGACTGGGTGTTGTGTAATGAGAGAGGATTAATTAGCAATCTCATTGTGCGAGGCCCCTTGGGGAAGAGTGACCATAATATGGTGGAATTCTGCATTAGGATGGAGAATGAAACAGTAATTTCAGAGACCATGGTCCAGAACTTAAAGAAGGGTAACTTTGAAGGTATGAGGCGTGAATTGGCTAGGATAGATTGGCGAATGATACTTAGGGGGTTGACTGTGGATGGGCAATGGCAGACATTTAGAGACCGCATGGATGAAGTACAACAATTGTACATTCCTGTCTGGCGTAAAAATAAAAAGGGGAAGGTGGCTCAACCGTGGCTATCTAGGGAAATCAGGGATAGTATTAAAGCCAAGGAAGTGGCATACAAATTGGCCAGAAATAGCAGCGAACCTGGGGACTGGGAGAAATTTAGAACTCAGCAGAGGAGGACAAAGGGTTTGATTAGGACAGGGAAAATGGAGTACGAGAAGAAGCTTGCAGGGAACATTAAGGCGGATTGCAAAAGTTTCTATAGGTATGTAAAGAGAAAAAGGTTGGTGAAGACAAACGTAGGTCCCCTGCAGTCAGAATCAGGGGAAGTCATAACGGGGAACAAAGAAATGGCGGATCAATTGAACAAGTACTTTGGTTCGGTATTCACTAAGGAGGATACAAACAACCTTCCGGATATAAAAGGGGTCAGAGGGTCTAGTAAGGAAGAGGAACTGAGGGAAATCTTTATTAGTCGGGAAATTGTGTTGGGGAAATTGATGGGATTGAAGGCCGATAAATCCCCAGGGCCTGATGGCCTGCATCCTAGAGTACTTAAGGAGGTGGCCTTGGAAATAGCGGATGCATTGACAGTCATTTTCCAACATTCCATTGACTCTGGATCAGTTCCTATGGAGTGGAGGGTAGCCAATGTAACCCCACTTTTTAAAAAAGGAGGGAGAGAGAAAACAGGGAATTATAGACCGGTCAGCCTGACCTCAGTAGTGGGTAAAATGATGGAATCAATTATTAAGGATGTCATAGCAGTGCATCTGGAAAATGGTGACATGATAGGTCGAAGTCAGCATGGATTTGTGAAAGGGAAATCATGCTTGACAAATCTTCTGGAATTTTTTGAGGATGTTTCCAGTAAAGTGGACAAAGGAGAACCAGTTGATGTGGTATATTTGGACTTTCAGAAGGCTTTCGACAAGGTCCCACACAAGAGATTAATGTGCAAAGTTAAAGCACATGGGATTGGGGGTAGTGTGCTGACGTGGATTGAGAACTGGTTGTCAGACAGGAAGCAAAGAGTAGGAGTAAACGGGTACTTTTCAGAATGGCAGGCAGTGACTAGTGGAGTGCCGCAAGGTTCTGTGCTGGGGCCCCAGCTGTTTACATTGTACATTAATGATTTAGACGAGGGGATTAAATGCAGTATCTCCAAATTTGCGGATGATACTAAGTTGGGTGGCAGTGTGAGCTGCGAGGAGGATGCTATTAGGCTGCAGAGTGACTTGGATAGGTTAGGTGAGTGGGCAAATGCATGGCAGATGAAGTATAATGTGGATAAATGTGAGGTTATCCACTTTGGTGGTAAAAACAGAGAGACAGACTATTATCTGAATGGTGACAGATTAGGAAAAGGGAAGGTGCAACGAGACCTGGGTGTCATGGTACATCAGTCATTGAAGGTTGGCATGCAGGTACAGCAGGCGGTTAAGAAAGCAAATGGCATGTTGGCCTTCATAGCGAGGGGATTTGAATACAGGGGCAGGGAGGTGTTGCTACAGTTGTACAGGGCCTTGGTGAGGCCACACCTGGAGTATTGTGTACAGTTTTGGTCTCCTAACTTGAGGAAGGACATTCTTGCTATTGAGGGAGTGCAGCGAAGGTTCACCAGACTGATTCCCGGGATGGCGGGACTGACCTATCAAGAAAGATTGGATCAATTGGGCTTGTATTCACTGGAGTTCAGAAGAATGAGAGGGGACCTCATAGAAACGTTTAAAATTCTGACGGGTTTAGACAGGTTAGATGCAGAAAGAATGTTCCCAATGTTGGGGAGGTCCAGAACCAGGGGTCACAGTCTGAGGATAAGGGGTAAGCCATTTAGGACCGAGATGAGGAGAAACTTCTTCACCCAGAGAGTGGTGAACCTGTGGAATTCTCTACCACAGAAAGTAGTTGAGGCCAATTCACTAAATATATTCAAAAGGGAGTTAGATGAAGTCCTTACTACTCGGGGGATCAAGGGTTATGGCGAGAAAGCAGGAAGGGGGTACTGAAGTTTCATGTTCAGCCATGAACTCATTGAATGGCGGTGCAGGCTAGAAGGGCTGAATGGCCTGCTCCTGCACCTATTTTCTATGTTTCTATGTTTCTATGTCCTAGAATCCCCAACCATCGGGAATAGTGTCTCTCTATCTACCCTCTCTGTCCCCCTTACTATCCTGAAAACTTCGATCAGATCACCCCTTAACCTTCTAAATTCCAGGGAATACAACCCTAGCTTGTGTAATCTCTCCTCGTAACGTAACCCTTGGCGTGCGGGTATCACTCTGGTAAACCTATGCTGGGCTCCCTCCAAGGCCTCCCTAAGGTGTGGAGCCCAGAACTGCTCACAGTGCTCCAGGTGTGGTCTAACCAGGGCTTTGTACAGCTGCAGCATAACTTCTACCCCCTTGTATTCTAGTCCTCCAGATATAAAGGCCAGCATTCCACGAGCATTTCTGATTATTTCCTGTACCTGTCCGTGACATTTTAATGACCAATGTACCTGGACACCCTGAACAATAAAGGAGAGGGTGTCAAAATGAAATGCAGAGAAGTTAGGAAAGAATTCAACAGAACAATTAGGAAAGCAAAGAGGAAATATCGAATTCAATTATCAAGATAGATTAAAAAGTAATAATAAACTACTGACGCATGTAACAGAAGGTGAATTGGGGTTAAGGATCATCATCAGAGGCAGTCCCTCGGAATCGAGGAAGACTTGCTTCCACTCTCAAAGTGAGTTCTCAGGTGACTGTACAGTCCAATATGGGAATTACAGTTTCTGTCACAGGTGGGACAGACAGTGGTTGAAGGAAAGGGAGGGTGGGACTGGTTTGCCGCACGCTCCTTCCGCTGCCCGCGCTTGCTTTCTGCACGCTCTCGGTGACGAGACTCGAGGTGCTCAGCGCCCTCCCGGATGCTCTCCCTCCACTTGGGGTGGACTGGTCTTTGGCCAGGGACTCCCAGGTGTCGGTGGGGATGTTGCACTTTACCAGGGAGGCTTTGAAGGTGTCCCTGTAACGTTTCCTCTGCCCACCTGGGGCTCGCTTGCCGTGTAGGAGTTCCGAGTGGACCCCCAAAGCAAGCGCTGTACTCGAAACTCTGACGGGTACGGATAGGCCCACTAAGTGATACACAAGATAAACTCTGGCAATGGCGGTGAAATGGCACCAATATTAAATCGTTATTTTGCCTCGTTATTTACAGGGAGACTAACATGGTGGATGTGACATTAGAAGAAGAGATCAAAAAAGATATAAAGGCATTTAAGAGAGAAAGGGAGATTATCGATAAACTAATCCAATTTAAAGGGATAAAACCCTTGATCCAGATGGATTACACCCGCGCAAATTAAAAGAAGTTGGGGAAGAGACAACAGAGGCACTATTACATATAGATATATAAAACAATCCATTAGAAAAGGGAATAGTGCCCGAGAACAGGCGGGCAGCTAATGTGATTCCTATATTTAAAAACGAGAGATCGAACAAGTCCAGAGAGCAAAAGACCCGTTAGCTTAACGTCCGAGATAGGGAAGAGAATGAAATCTTTACTCAAAGGTGTAATGGAAAAACATTCAGAAACCGAAAATATAATAGAGTAGTCAGCACTGGTTCCAAAATGGAAGGTCATGCTTGAGCAAATGCTTTTTCCTCTGAAGAAGTAACATTAAATGAGGCTGATGCAGTAGAGGTAATATGTTTGGATTACTCAAAGGCTGACGTATGGTCTGTGTGGAGCATAAACGCCGGCGAGGATGTGTTGGGCCGAGTGGCCTGTGTCCGTGCTGTACTTTCTATGTAATCCCGTTGATCAATGACTCTCTTTCCCCCTCCCGCCGCGCACACTCACACCCTCCGATGTGTTGGCAGCTCTCCGTGCGACCAAGACGCGCCCTGGCCGAGAGCAACCAGATCCTGGGGGGAAAGAGCGCTTCGATGCAGCTGGACAGCGAGCAGGATGCCAGTCACCTGTCTGTCAGCACCAGGCAGCCGAAAAGTGCGGTGCAGGTGAGTGTCGGAGAAAGGGGGGTGGGGAGGGGAAGGGAAGGGAAGGCCGCTGTGGGCTGTCTGGGGAATGAAACCTTTGCTGGCCCCGCTCCTCGCTCCAGACAGCGTTTCAATCAAAAAGCAATGGGCGCCGAGCGACAGTGGAAGGGAGGCCTGAGCGGTGGGGGGGGGGGGGGGCTGGAGGCTCCGTGACTGAAGGTGGGCAGGAAGGGATGGCGAGGGTGCAGGTACGCAGAGTGAGAGCAGCCTCGTGCTCCCTCTGGCGGACAGGCGGGGCAGGGCCTCGCAGGCTGGAAGCCGTTAAGCGGCGTGTCAATGAGGATGGGGGATTCAGCGTGCTGGGGGTGTGGGTACTGGGAGTTGGGAAGCACTGCAGCGACGGAGCTGCATTACGTGGGGGCTGAATTTGGGTGCGTTGTGGCGCGTCTCGTGCGCTGGAAGGAGGGGTGGGGACAGGCGCAGAAGCCTGCTGGCACCGGAGGGAGGGTGCGGACGGTTAGTTTCGGTGGGAGTGCAAGGTGCGGCGGGAAGAGGCAGGCCATTGGTTGATCAGCTCGAGGTCTGACAGCACGCCGAGGGAACTCGGCTTCAGTCTGAGCAGGTAACTGCGCGGGAGGTGGGGCCGGAGAGCTGGGCAGTCCCCGTTTCCACACCCCCCAGAGCCTGCCCGCTGCTTCTCCCCCCAACACCCCCGTCCCCGCGGGCTCTCATCCTCGCCCCCGTCACTGTCCGTTGCTGAGATGAGGGCACCGTGCTGCTCTATCCTTCGTCCGACCCGAGCTCCCGGACACAGAGCCTGGTTTTACAACAGTAGGCCACAAAGCCCCTCGAGCCTGCTCCGCCATTTAATACGATCATGGCTGATCCAATCATGGACTCGGGTCCACTTCCCTGCCCGCTCCCCATAACTCCTTATTCCCTTATCGTTTAAGAAACTGTCTGTCTCTGTCTTAAATTGATTCAATGACCCAGCATCCACAGCTCTCTGAGGCAGAGAATTCCACAGATTTACAACCCTCTGAGAGAAGAAATTCCTCCTCGTCTCAGTTTTAAATGGGCGGCCCCTTATTCTAAGATCACACCCAATAGTTCTAGTCTCCCCATCAGTGGAAACATCCTCTCTGCATCCACCTTGTCAAGCCCCCTCATAATCTTATGCGTTTCGATAAGATCACCTCTCGTTCTTCTGAATTCCAATGAGTAGAGGCCCAGCCTACTCAACGTTTCCTCATAAGTCAACCCCCTCATCCCTGGAATCAACCGAGTGAACCTTCTCTGAACTGCCTCCAAAGCAAGTATATCCTTTTGTAAATATGGAAACCAAAACTGCACGCAGTATTCCAGGTGTGGCCTCACCAATACCCTGTACAATTGTAGCAAGACTTCCCTGCTTTTATACTCCATCCCCTTTGCAATAAAGGCCAAGATACCATTGGCCTTCCTGATCACTTGCTGTTCCTGCATATTATCCTTTTGTGTTTCATGCACAAGGACCCCCAGGCACTTTATGTTGGGAGGTTAAACGGGTGGTTAGTCGACCCCTTGCTGCTCTTTGTGCTACTATCTCTCTCTCTGAGGCTCCGCCTCTGTGTTTGTTGCATGAACTTTGCCTCATTGGTGCTGAGTGAGGTGTGAGGTTGTGTAATGGAAGGGGCGGGAGAACCCTACAGATACTGTACGGTATTGAATTGTTGGACATAACACCACCCTCCGCGATGGACGAGGGTGAGGGGAGGTGCTGGGTAACTGGGGCTCTGTGAAAGATCTTTCTCTGAACTCGCTGTGTGTCTGCAGCCCTCCAGGAAACTGCGGCCGGCAGTGGTGGCGAAAGGTTCGGCTCGCGGGCAGCACAAGGAAGCCAGCAACCTGTTCGAGGCGGTGAAAATGGCAAAGAGTGCCATGCAGGTCGGTGCCCGAGGCAGCCCCTTCCCCTGTGTATGGAGGGGTCCGGGGGGGGCGAGGGTTTGGGCTCACCGTGTTACGCAGTGATTAGTGTTTTGTTAATAATTAACTCCTGGGATGTGGGTGTCGCTGGCAAGGCCGACATTTATTGCCCATCCCTAACTGCCCCTTGAGAAGGTGGTGGTGAGCCACCATCTTGAACCGCTGCAGTCCGTGTGGTGAAGGTGCTCCCACAGTGCTGTTAGGGAGGGAGTTCCAGGATTTTGACCCAGCGACGATGAAGGAACAGCCGATCTATTTGCAAGTCGGGATGGTGTGTGACTCGGAGGGGAACGTGGAGGTGGTGGTGTTCCCATGCGCCTGCTGCCCTTGTCCTTCTGGGCGGTAGAGGTCGCGGGTTTGGGAGGTGCTGCGGAAGAAGGTTTGCTCGAGACTGGCTTCTGAAAGGGAAAATCGCAAAAACTGTGTGCAGCACTGGGGTTGGGGGGGGGGGGAGGGGTGTGGTCTGCCGGTGTTGATGTCGGGGGGGGGAGGGGGACGGTGTTGGAGGGGTGGGGGGAGGGGGCTGGTCTGTGGATGGGGACGATGGTGGGGTGGGGGGGAGAGTTTGGGGATGCTGTTGGAGGGGTGGGGGTGTCTGGGTGGTGATGGGGGAGGGGGGGGGGGACTGTGTTGGAGGGTGTCAGAGATGTTGCGGGGGGGGGCGGTAAAGGAGCACACTGACACGATGAGTGTGCACACTGCCTGCTGAGAGTGGGACTGATGTGTGGTCCCTCCGACAGACGCTGGTCGATGAGTGGCTGGAGTTTTACAAGCTGGACAGGGAGGCAGGTCTGCTGGAGCTGCTCAACTTCGTCATCCACTGCTGTGGCTGCAAAGGTAAAAGGACGGAGGGCGCGTGCGCTGCCCGGGAGCGGGGCTGACAGCTCACCAGCTGATTCGTCAGAATCAGACTGTCAGAGTGTGTGTGTGGTCCAGGGGGGCTGGGGTCCTGGGAGGCTGGGTCCAGGGAAAGTGCCGCTCGGATCGAAGCCGGCGGGGAACAGAATAGTGCGGGGGAGAACGCGTGGAGTTGGTCGTCGTGAATTGAAACTGAAACGCCGACGAGCTGTTGGAGGAGACAGGGCGGGCGGGTTGTATTCCCGCCTCCATCCCGGAGAGGCTGAGGCAAGCTCCGGTTCTCTCCCGGCAGCCCCGACCGTGACTGACTGACTGACTGACTGACTGACTGACGCAGGGACTGGGGCCACCACGGCTCAGGGCCTCGGCCATCGACCGTCCGTCTGTCCAGGGATGGGCGTTGTGCTCTCCCCCTGAGGGCGGGACGGGCGGCTAATCCCCCTGGCCCGGGGGGATTGGGCGGGACGGGCGGCTAATCCCCCTGGTCCGGGGGGAAGGCAATCCGGAGTATCCAGGCTCGTGCTGAAGCTGGAGGTGGTCCCCCCCCTGGCCCCCCGCCCCCTGTCTCCCACATACTGACCCTGGATCTACAGTGGCCAGTTACCCCTCCCCTTCCTGTTGGAGATTTGAATGTGTGGGGTGCGGTGCTCCTGTTCCTGTGTAAAGGCTCGAGGGGCTGAATGGCCTCCTGTTCCTGTGCAACAGGCTCGAGGGGCTGAATGGGCCTCCTGTTCCAATGTAACGGACTCGAGGTGCTGAACAGCCTCCTGTTCCTGTGTAGCAGGCTCGAGGAGCTGAATGGGCCTCCTCCTATTCCTGTGTAACAGGCTCGAGGGGCTGAATGGGCCTCCTCCTGTTCCTGTGTAACAGGCTCGAGGGGCTGAACAGCCTCCTATTCCTGTGCAACAGGCTCGAGGGACCAAACGGCCTCCTGTTCCTGTGTAACAGGCTTGAGGGACCGAACAGCCTCCTGTTCCTGTGTAACAGGCTCTATGGGCTGAATGAGCCTCCTGTTCCTGTGTAACAGGCTCGAGGGACCGAACAGCCTCCTGTTCCTGTGTAACAGGCTCTATGGGCTGAATAAGCCTCCTGTTCCTGTGTAACAGGCTCTATGGGCTGAATGAGCCTCCTGTTCCTGTGTAACAGGTTCTATTGGCTGAATGAGCCTCCTGTTCCTGTGTAACAGGCTCGAGGGGCTGAATGGGCCTCCTCCTGTTCCTGTGTAACAGGCTCGAGGGGCTGAATGGGCCTGCTCCTGTTCCTGTGTAACAGGCTCGAGGGGCTGAATGGGCCTCCTCCTGTTCCTGTGTAACAGGCTCGAGGGGTTGAATGGCCTCCTCCTGTTCCTGTGTAACAGGCTCGAGGAGCTGAATGGCCTCCTCCTGTTCCTGTGCAACAGGTTCTATTGGCTGAATGGGCCTCCTGTTCCTGTGTAACAGGCTCGAGGGGCTGAATGGCCTCCTCCTGTTCCTGTGCAACAGGTTCTATTGGCTGAATGGGCCTCCTGTTCCTGTGTAACAGGCTCGAGGGGCTGAACAGCCTCCTGTTCCTGTGTGACAGGCTCTATGGGCTGAATGAGCCTCCTGTTCCTGTGTAACAGGCTCGAGGGACCGAACGGCCTCCTGTTCCTGTGTAACAGGCTCGAGGGACCGAACAGCCTCCTGTTCCTGTGTAACAGGCTCTATGGGCTGAATGAGCCTCCTGTTCCTGTGTAACAGGCTCGAGGGACCGAATGAGCCTCCTGTTCCTGTGTAACAGGCTCGAGGGACCGAACGGCCTCCTGTTCCTGTGGCGAGTGGCACTGTAGGGAAGCGGTTATGCTCACTTGACCAAGCCCTGGCTCATCCCACGGCTCTTCCTTCACTTCAGGTGTGGTTACGTCGGGGATGTTCCAGAAGCTGCAGAATGCGGAGATAATCCGGAAGATGACTGAGGAGTTCGACGAGGTAGGAAGGGAAGTGCTGGGCGCCCTGTTGATACCCAGGATCTGTGCTCAGGCCTCAACTATTCATTGAATTTATTAATGGCTTGGATAATGCAGTGGGAAGATTGGGTAGACTGGGCCGATCGTCTCTGGAGTTTAGAAGGAGAGGTGATCTGATTGAAACCTATAAGATTCTGAGGGTAGATGCAGGGAGGATGTTCCCCCCGGGCTGGGGAGTCTAGAACCAGGGGTCACACAGTCTCAGGATAAGGGCTCGGCCATTTAGGACTGAGATGAGGAGGAATTTCTTCACTGAGGGTGGCGAATCTTTGGAATTCTCTGCCCCGAGGGCTGTGGAGGCTCAGTCGTTGAGTATATTCAAGGCCGAGGTTGCTGGAGTTTTGGGCCCGAGGTGAGTGGAAGGATATGGGGATCGGGGAGGGAGAGTGGAGTCGAGGTCGATGATCGTGTTGAATGGCGGGGTAGGCAGGAGAGGCCGAATTGTGCCGTGATGTGGCTGGGAAGAGCAGAGTGTGGGAAGGGGCTTGCTGCTGTTGCTGTACGGATTGCGATGTTACACCCTCTGTCCTATTCCAGGAAAGTGGGGATTACCCTCTGTCCATGTCGGGCCCCGTCTGGAAGAAGTTCCGGCAGAACTTCTGTGAATTTATTGCCGTGCTGGTGTGCCAGTGTCAGTACAATGTCATCTACGATGAGTATATGGTGGACACGCTCATCTCCTTCCTGACTGGGCTCTCTGATTCTCAGGTCCGAGCTTTCCGACACACCAGCACACTGGCCGGTGAGTACTGTCTTATGTTAGAGCCTGCACCGCCATCCCACAGCCACCCCTCGTTCCGCATCCTCGTTCCGCATCCTCCTCCTCGAGACACACCGTCCCTCGTGTCTCTTTCCCCCCCCCCCCCGCCCACTCCGGTTGAGTACAGCGCCTCTCTGTGTTGGAGCCTGCACAGTGATCCCACAGTCACCCCTCTATTCCCCCCCATCCCCCTCGGCCTGTCTGTGTCCGTGCCTGCACAGCGATCCGACGCCCCGGCCCTGCCCTGCCCGGTGAGTACAGCGCCTGTCTGTGTTGGAGCCCGCATCGTAACCCAACGGTAAACCCTCGCCCAGGACCGGTTCCTTGCCTCGCCCCGCGCCGTCTCCCCTTCCCATCGTCCCTCATTCTCTTCCCCCACCCCTTGCCGGTCTATCGTCCCGCCCCGGGCGGCCTGTCTGGGGATTCTTGGTGGAGGAGGGACCCTCTGAATGGGGATTCTCGATGGGGGTGGGATGGGGGTTGCTCCCTCTGTCTGTCTGATGCTCAGTCTCGTTGCCCACAGCGATGAAGTTGATGACGGCCCTGGTGGACGTGGCCCTGAACCTGAGCGTGCACCAAGAGAACAACCAGCGGCAGTACGACACCGAGCGCAACAAGGCGGCGGGGAAACGGGCCAATGACCGGCTCGAGCTGTTGCTGCGCAAACGCCAGGAGGTGAGGGGCCGGAGGTCGCAGGTTGCAGTGCGGCCTTGTGACCCTGTGTGTGGGAGGGGTGGGGGGATGCGGGTATGATGGGGGGAGTGGGTGGATGGAGGGGGACGTGTGAGGGTTTGGGGATTGTGAGGGATTAAGGTTAGGGCGGGTGCGAGGGAGCGGAGGGGGGGTGCGAGGGAGCGGAGGGGGGGTGCGAGGGAGCGGAGGGGGGGGTGCGTGCGAGGGAGCGGGGAGGGGGTGCGAGGGAGCGGAGGGGGGGGTGCGTGCGAGGGAGCGGGGAGGGGGTGCGAGGGAGCGGAGGGGGGGGTGCGTGCGAGGGAGCGGGGAGGGGGTGCGAGGGAGCGGAGGGGGGGTGCGAGGGAGCGGAGGGGGGGTGCGAGGGAGCGGAGGGGGGGGTGCGAGGGAGCGGAGGGGGGGTGCGTGCGAGGGAGCGGAGGGGGGGGGTGCGTGCGAGGGAGCGGGGAGGGGGTGCGAGGGAGCGGAGGGGGGGGTGCGTGCGAGGGAGCGGAGGGGGGGGTGCGTGCGAGGGAGCGGAGGGGGGGGTGCGTGCGAGGGAGCGGAGGGGGGGGTGCGTGCGAGGGAGCGGAGGGGGGGGTACGTGCGAGGGAGCGGAGGGGGGGGTGCGTGCGAGGGAGCGGGGAGGGGGTGCGAGGGAGCGGAGGGGGGGTGCGAGGGAGCGGAGGGGGGGTGCGAGGGAGCGGAGGGGGGGGTGCGTGCGAGGGAGCGGAGGGGGGGGTGCGAGGGAGCGGAGGGGGGGTGCGTGCGAGGGAGCGGAGGGGGGGGTGCGTGCGAGGGAGCGGAGGGGGGGGTGCGTGCGAGGGAGCGGAGGGGGGGGTGCGAGGGAGCGGAGGGGGGGTGCGAGGGAGCGGAGGGGGTGCGTGCGAGGGAGCGGAGGGGGGGTGCGAGGGAGCGGAGGGGGGTGGGAGGGAGCGGAGGGGGGGTGGGAGGGAGCGGAGGGGGGGTGCGAGGGAGCGGAGGGGGGGTGCGTGCGAGGGAGCGGGGGGGGGGTGCGTGCGAGGGAGCGGGGAGGGGGTGGGAGGGAGCGGAGGGGGGGTGCGAGGGAGCGGAGGGGGGGTGCGAGGGAGCGGAGGGGGGGTGCGAGGGAGCGGAGGGGGGTGCGTGCGAGGGAGCGGAGGGGGGTGCGTGCGAGGGAGCGGAGGGGGGGTGCGAGGGAGCGGAGGGGCGTGCGAGGGAGCGGAGGGGGGGCATGCGAGGGAGCGGAGCGGGTCTCTGATGAACTCTCTCTGCACGCACTCCGTGTTCTACACTGCCTGTACACTGCCATTCCACAGTGTGTACACATAGAATACCATCATACAACGGTTACAGCCCCTCGAGCCTGCTCCACCATTCAATAAGATCATGGCTGATCTTCTGCCTCGACTCCTCTTCCCTGCACTATCCCCATATCCCTCGATTCCTATAATATCCAAAAATCTATCTATCTGTTTTGAATATACTCACCGACTGAGCCTCCACAGCTTCTGGAACAGAGAATTCCAAAGATTCATCACCCTCTGAGTGAAGAAGTTTCTCCTCATCTCCGCCCTAAATGGCCGACCCCTTATCCTGAGACTGTGACCCTGAGAGCACCTCAGCCAGTCCCACTCCCCCGCCCTTTCCCCGTATCCCTGCAATATTTTTCCTTCAGGTACTCATCCAACTCCCTTTTGAAAGCCGCGATTGAGTCTGCCTCCACCGCCCTCTCGGGCAGCGCATTCCAGATCCTAACCACTCGCTGCGTAAAAAAGGTTTTCCCGGTGACGCCTTTGGTTCTTCTGCCGATCGCCTTAAATCTGTGTCCTCTGGTTCCCGACCCTTCCACCAATGGGAACAGTTTCTCTCTATCTCCTCTGTCCAGGCCCCTCCTGATTGTGAACACCTCGATCAAATCTCCTCTCAACCTACTCTGCTCCAAGGAGAACAGCCCCAGCTTCTCCAGTCTATCCCCGTCACTGAAGTCTCTCGTCCCTGGAACCATTCACCTGTGACACTTTTGTTCTTTTGTAGCTGCAACAAAATCAGGAGGAGGTGGAGAACATGATGAACGCAATCTTTAAGGGAGTGTTTGTCCACAGATATCGGTAAGTGGCAACGGCCTGTGTAACGTTGTGGGTGCGAGGTGGGTGGGTGTGTCACAGTGAGGAGGGAGGTGTGTGTCGCACAGTGAGGGAGGGGTGTGTGTCACACAGTGAGGGAGGGGTGTGTGTCACACAGTGAGGTGGGTGGGTGTCGCACAGCGAGGGAGGGAGGTGGGTGTCGCACAGCGAGGGAGGGGTGGGTGTCGCACAGCGAGGGAGGGGTGGGTGTCGCACAGCGAGGGGGGGTGGGTGTCGCACAGCGAGGGGGGGGTGTGTGGCTGTGTCTCACAAAAGTAACGGGCAGCGTCGTGCTTGTGTTACTGGACTACCAATCCGGGGCCAGGAGACGCCAGTTCAATCCGATTTAAATTCAATTAAATAAATCTGTCTGTAACGGTGACCCGAAACTACCGGATTGTTGTTTAAAAACCCCTCTGTTCACTGATGTCCATTAGGGAAGGAAATCTGCCGCCCTTACCCGGTCTGGCCGATATGTGTCTCCAGACCCACAGCCATGTGGCTAACCCTTAACTACCTTCTGAAATGGCCCAGCGAAGGGGGAGGGGGGTGTGAGCTGCACTTCAGCAGTCCCCCCGGAGTTGAGCGTGACTTCTTTCCACAATAAAGTGAGTTCTCAGGTGACTGAGGAGACCAATACGGGAATTACAGTCTCTGTCACAGTTGGGACAGACAGTGGTTGAAGGAAAGGGAGGGTGGGACTGGTTTGCCGCACGCTCCTTCCGCTGCCTGCGCTTGATTTCTGCACGCTCTCGGCGACGAGACTCGAGGTGCTCAGCGCCCTCCCGGATGCACTTCCTCCACTTAGGGCGGACTGGTCTTTGGCCAGGGACTCCCAGGTGTCGGTGGGGATGTTGCACTTTATCAGGGAGGCTTTTGAGGGTGGTCCTTGTAACGTTTCCTCTGCCCACCTGGGGCTTGCTTGCCGTGCCGGAGTTCCAAGGAGAGCGCTTGCTTTGGGAGTCTCGTGTCGGGCATGCGGACAATGTGGCCCGCCCAGCAGAGCTGGTCGAGTGTGGTCAGTGCTTCAATGCTGGGGATGTTGGGCTGGCCGAGAACACTGACGTTGGTGCGTCTGTCCTGCCAATGGATTTGCAGGATCTTGCGGAGGCAACGTTGGTGGTACTTTGAGGTGCCTGCTGTACATAGTCCATGACTCTGAGCCACACAGGAGGGCGGGTGTCACGACTGCTCTGTAGACCATGAGCTTGGTGTCGGGTTTGAGGCCCTGGTCTTCAAACACTCTTTTCCTCAGGCGGCCGAAGGCTGCACTGGCGCACTGGAGGCAGTGTTGGACTTCGTCATCTGTCCTTACTGAGAGTAGGCTCCCGAGGTGGGTGTGTGCAGTGTGTCTCACACAGCGAGGGAGAGGGGGGGGCGGGCGGGTGCAGTGTGTCACACAGTGAGGGGGGGGGGCATCCAGCCTGTCCTCACACAACGAGGGGTGAGGTGGGTGCAGCGTGTTGCCGTGTCACAGCGAAGGGGGGTGTACAGTGTGTTGCAGTGTCATGGCTAACCTGATATTTCACTCACTCGGCAGGGATCTAATCGCGGAGATTCGGGCTGTGTGTATGGAGGAGATTGGTATTTGGATGAAACGCTACAGCGACTCATTTCTCAACGACAGCTACCTGAAGTATGTGGGCTGGATGTTACACGACAAGGTACTAGTACTGCGTACATGTACTGTGAGAGGGACTGTGTGGGTTCAAGGGGAGGGCTGCCTCTGTGACAGACTCTGCCGATTGGAGGGTTAGGGTTAGAGCTTGTTATATGTACGAAGAAGCCAGATTCACAATGGTGAATAGATTCAAAAAGTCATTTTTGATCCAGCATTGTACAGAAAGGCTTCCGAGTGCTCAGTGAAGAAACCTGGAGATCGAGGCGAGGGGGTTTTGAGGGCAAGTGGGCAGTGATCTGTCGGAGATCAGTGAAATGGCCAGGCTAATGTTTCACCAGGAGAGTTAACCGTGAGAGGGGAAGTGGAGCTCGTAAGAACCAGTGACCTGGTCAGTCGGATTAAATTGGCTTTTCCAGCCTTGAGTATAGAAGGTTAAAGGGTGATCTAATCGAGGTGGTGAAGATTCGATGGGGGAGATCGAGAGTAACTGTTTCCTCTGGTGGGGAGAGTCGAGAACAAGGGGGCATAACCTTCAAATTAGAGTCGGGGTGTTCAGGGCTGATGTCAGGGAGCACTTCTTCACACAATGGGTAGTGGGAATCTGGAACTCTCTCCCCCCCCGAAACGCTGTTGAGGCCGGGGGTCACTTGAGAATTTGAAAACTCAATTCATCGTTTTTTGTTAGCCAACAGTATTGAGGGATACCGTAACCAAGCCAGGTGGAGTTAAGATGCTGAGGAGGGTTAGAAACAGAAATTTACAAAGCAGAAGAAGGCCATTTCGGCCCATCGTGTCCACGCCGACCGACAAAGAGCCACACAGCTCTCGGTCAGCAGGCCTAAAGGTTACATATAAACCCATGAACAATGGCGGAAAGGCAAAGAGCACCCAGCCCAACCAGTCCGCCTCACACAACTGCGACACCCCTTATACTAAAACATTCTACACTCTAACCCAACCGGAGCCATGTGATCTCCTGGGAGAGGCAAAAACCCAGGCCAATTAAAGAAAAGAAATCTGGGAAAATTCCTCTCCGGCCCACCCAGGCGATCGAAACTCGTCCAGGAGATCATCCTGGCCGTATTCGATTCCCTGCAGTACTTACCATTATATCTGCTCCGTCCAACAAAAGGTCATCCAGTCTAATCCCAATTACCAGCTCTAGGTCCGTAACCCTGCAGGTTGCTGCACTTTAAGTGCCCATCCAACCATCTCTTAAAAGTGCTGAGGGTTTCTGCATCCACCACTCTTCCAGGCAGTAAGTTCCAGATCCTCACAACTGACCACCTAGGTCAGGGGTGGGCGATTATTTGGGCTGAAGGGCCACTGAACAAGTTTTGGGGAGCTGCTCTGGGCCGCCTAGCAATGTTCCCCCGAAGGCGCGGGGCTGCGCTGTCGCGCAACAATCGCACAGTGCCGCGCAGGCCGTTCCCCAGCTCCTGCCGCTGCAAGAGATACTGCACATGAGTGGCTGCATCGTACCCGGCCCTGCAGCAAATTTAAAGGGACCACGCGCGAAAAAATATAGAGGGAACATTGCATAAACATAAATTCAGATAGTCGTCAGAGGCTATCTTACATACGCAGCATGTATTGGATACTGCTTAGAAATTAATCAACGATAAACATTGAAAATGTGGCATCTTCTGGTCTCTGTAAATCAGTGCTGTGAAATAGAACTGTTCCCTCGTTAGAGCCTGTGTCAGCATCTATTCCCCACCTCAGTCATCCTTATGCCCCTCTGCAAAGATTACTAATGCAGTCCCAATTGGTGCCAGATGGGAACTCCCCTGCCGTCGTATTCTGAATACCAGAAGAGGAAAGGTACAGCGGCGGTCACTTTCTTCAGTAAAAGAGTTGTGGAGATGAGCAGCCATGACTCCACTCTAACATGGATAGGACATATTCCAGTACGCAGTGCATTCTGGGTGCGGGCGTCCGCCATTGGGGACCAGAGTCACGGAAAGGATGTTTCTAAGATCAGGCCAGTGAGAACCGTTTTTGTGAATGATTAATTTGAATAAAGTATTACTATGGTTTTTCCTTGGCTGCAGTTCGGGTCTGTCTTTGACCTATGAGAAGTGAAAGGGGATAGACAAATGTGCAGCTCGAGCTCCGGCTCGCGTTCTATTTCTGCCCCATCCAGCGGGCCGAATAGAATGACTGGGCGGGCCGGATATGGGTATTTTGTCCACCACTGTTCTCTGTGGTAGAGGGCGCGGGTTTGGGAGGTGCTGCTGAAGAAGCCTTGGCGAGTTGCTGCAGTGCATCTTGTAGATGGTGCACACTGCAGCCAGGGGGCGCCGGTGGTGGAGGGAGTGAGTGTTGAAGGTGGTGGGTAGCGTGCCGATCAAGCGGGCTGCTTTGTCCTGGGTGGTGTTGAGCTTCGTGAGTGTTGTTGGAGCTGCACCTCATCCAGGCAAGGGGAGAGTATTCCATCAGACTCCTAACTTGTGCCTTGTAGATGGTGGAAAGGCTTTGGGGAGTCAGGAGGTGAGACACTCGCCGCAGAATACCCAGCCTCTGACCTGCTCTTGTCGCCACAGTATTTATGTGGCTGGTCCAGTTAAGTTTCTGGTCAATGGTGACCCCCGGGATGTTGATGGTGGGGGATTCGGCGATGGGAATGCTGTTGAATATCAAAGGTCAGTGGTTAGACTCTCGTTTGTTGGAGATGGTCATTGCCTGGCACTTGTGTGGCGCGAATGTTACTTGCCACTTATGAGCCCAAACCTGAATGTTGTCCAGGTCTTGCTGCATGCGGGCACGGACTGCTTCATTATCTGAGGAGTTGCGAATGGAACTGAACACTGTGCAATCATCAACGAACATCCCCCCTTATGATGGAGGGAAGGTCATTGATGAAGCAGCTGAAGATGGTTGGGCCTGGGACATTGCCCTGAGGAACCCCTGCAGCGATGTCCTGGGGCTGTGATGATTGACCTCCAACCATCACAACCATCTTCCTTTGTGCTAGGTATGACTCCAGTCAGTGGAGAGTTTTTCCCCTGATTCCCATGGACTTCAATTTTACGAGGGTTCCTTGAAGCTACACTTGGTCAAATGCTGCCTTGATGTCGAGGGCAGTCACTCTCACCTCACCTCTGGAGTTCAGCTCTTTTGTCCATTTTTGGACCAAGGCTGTAATGAGGTCTGGAGCCAAGTGGTTCTGGCGGAACCCAAACTGAGTATCGGTGAGCAGGTTATTGGTGAGTAAGTGCTGCTTGATAGCACTGTTGACGATACCTTCCATCACTTTGCTGATGATTGAGAGTAGACTAATGGGACAGTGTGGTATGTAATTCCCTTCTGTTAAACACCATCGCTCTGCGCGTGCGCTCGCTCACTCACCGAACCATTATAAGGCCGACTCCTTTCTGCTATGGAAGGTGGGAATCGCTCACCTGTCAGAGCCCAGTTCCAGCTTGGAGCCCCTGACACAAGCCAGGGTCCCAAACTCATTGGTCTGTCTTGTCATGTTCTCTCTCACTTTGTTTCAGCAACGGGAGGTGAGGCTGAAATGTTTGAAATCTCTCCATCGCCTGTACGAAAGCAAGGAAATCACTCAGAAACTCGAGCTTTTCACCAACCGCTTCAAGGTAAGTAAACACCCCTTCTCTGCCACCCCCAACCGGGAGCATTCCAGTGAGCCCCTGGCCACATTCCCATCACTAGTAACGTAACATTGTGACTGTGTGTCTGGTACATGTCTGCTCTGACTATGTCTGGTGTCTGACTGTGCGCCTGGTACATGTCTGGTGTCTGACTGTGCGTCTGGTACATGTCTGGTGTCTGACTGTGCGCCTGGTACATGTCTGGTGTCTGACTGTGCGTCTGGTACATGTCTGACACTGTTGCTGCTCAGTTCCTGATTGAGCCTAGTGTTTCTGGTTTCTGTGCAGGACAGGATGGTGTCCATGGTCCTAGACGTGGATTGTGATGTTGCAGTGGAAGCAGTCAGTCTGTTGACTCTCATTCTGCAGTAAGTATTTTTATTATTTATTCATTCAGGATGTGGGCGTCGCTGGCAAGGCCGGCATTTATTGCCCGTCCCTAATTGCCCCTTGAGATGGTGGTAAGCCCCCGCCTTCAACCGCTGCAGTCTGTGTGGTGAAGGTACAGGTGCAGCACTTAAAATCCGGAACCCTCGGGACCGAGGCCGATCCGGACTTCGTGTTTTTCCGGACTTTCAAACGTGTTTCTGATGTCACGAATCCGGAAACACCCGAGCCCAGGTTCGGGTATTCCTGGATTTTGGAACGTCAAAGACGGGGGCAGGGGGAACTCCAAATTTCCAACACTGCACCTGTACACCCACAGTGCTGTTGGGGAGGGAGTTCCAGGATTTTGACCCAGTGACGATGAAGGAACGGCCGATATATTTCCAAGTCAGGATGGTGCGTAACTGCATAGAATCACAGAAATTTACAGCATGGAAGGAGGCCATTTTGGCCCATCGTGTCCGTGCCGACCGACGGAGCCACCCAGCCTAATCCCACTTTCCCGCTCTCGGTCCGTAGCCCTGCAGGTTACGGCACTTCAGGTGCACATCCAAGCACTTTTTAAATGTGGTGAGGGTTTCTGCCTCTACCACCCTTTCAGGCAGTGAGTTCCAGACCCCCACCACCCTCTGGGTGAAATATTTCTCATCAAATCCCCTCTGAACCTCCCTCCAATTACTTTAAATCTATGCTCCCTGGTTGTTGACCCCTCTGCTGAGGGGAAATAGGTCCTTCCTATCCACTCTATCCAGGCCCCTCATCATTTTATATACTTCAATTAGGTCTCCTCGGCCTCCTGTGTTCCAAGGAAAAACTGCCCCAGCCTATCCAATCTGTCCTCATAACTAAAATTCTCCAGTCCAGGCAGCATCCTCGTAAATCTCTTCTGTACTCTCTTGAGTGCGATCACATCTTTCCTGTAATGTGGTGACCAGAACAGCACGCAGTACTCCAGTTGCGGCCTAACCAGTGTTTTATACGGTTCAAGCATAACCCACCTGCTCTTGTATTCTATGCCTCGGCTAATAAAGGAAAATATCCCGAATACCTTCTTAACAACCTTATCTACCTGCCCTGCTACCTTCAGGGATCTGTGAACATGCACTCCAAGGTCTCCTCTGTTCCTCTACACTTCTTGGTGTCCTACCATTTAATATGTATTCCCTTGCCTTGTTGGCCCTCCCCAAATGCATTACCTCCCACATCTCTGGATTGAATTCCATTTGCCACTGTTCTGCCCACCTGATCAGTCATAAGAACATAAGAAATAGGAGCAGGAGTAGGCCTAGGATGCAGGCCAGGGGACTTATCCACCTTTAGTCCCATTAGTTTGCCTAGTATTCTTTCCTCTAATGAAAGTGATTGTTTTAAGTCCTCCACCCCTCCCAGTAAGCCCATTGATGATCTAGTATTGGGATGCTTTTTGTGTCTTCTACCGTGAAGACGGATACAAAATATTTGTTCAAAGTCTCTGCCATTTCCCTGATCCACATTTATTAATTCCCCAGTCTCATCCTCAAGGGACCAGCATTTGCTATAGCTACTCTCTTCCTTTTGATATACTGGAGAAGCTCTTGCTGTCTGTTTTTATATTACATGCTTGTTTACTCGCATAAACTATCTCTCATTGTTTTTTTTTAGTGATTTGGTGGTTTCTAAAAATTTCCTGATCCTCTGGCCTTCCACTATTCTTCGCAACGTTGTATGCCTTTGTTTTCAATTTAATACCACTTTTTATTTCCTTAGTTAGCCACGGATGGTTCATCCTTCTCTTGGAGTCTTTCTTTCTCACTGGAATATATCTTTGCTGAGAGTTATAAAATAGCTCCTTAACTGTTTGCCACTGCTTATCGACCGTCTTACACTTTAATCTATTTTCCCGGTCCGCATCAGCCAACTCTGTCTTCGTACTTTTTGTAATTGTCCTTATTTAAGTTCAGGACACTAGTTTGAGACCTAGTTTTCTCACCCTCAAACTGAATTTGAAATTCTACCATGCTATGATCACTCTTGCCAAGAGGATCCTTCAATACGAGATCATTCATTAATCCAGTCTCATTGCACATTACCAGATTTAATATAGTCTGCTCCCTGGTTGGTTCCACAACATATAATTCGAAACCATCCCGAATACACTCTATGAACTGTTCCTCAAGGCTACCGTTGCCAATTTGATTTGTCCAATCAATATGAAGATTAAAACCGCCCATGATTATTGCCGTACCTTTCTTGCAATCCTCCCATTATTTTTTGATTTATACTCTGTCCATCAGAGTGGCTATTGTTAGGGGGCCGAGAGACTACTCCCACCGATGACTTCTTTCCCTTACTATTTTTTATCTCCACCCAAACCGATTCAACATCTTGATCTTCTGAGCCAATATCGCTTCTCACTAACACATGGATCTCATCCATTATGAACAGAGCTACCCCACCTCCTTTTCCTTTCTGCAAATCCTTCCGAAATGGCAAATACCCCTGAAAATTCAGTTCCCAGCCTCGATCACTTGCATCCACAACTCTGTAATGGCTATCAGATCATACCCATTTATTTCTGTTTGTGCCAGCAACTCATCTATATTGTTATGAATGCTGCATGCATTCAGATAAAGAGCTTTTTAATTTTGTCTTTTTACCATTTTTCCCTACTCTGACCCTACTTTCTGATTCACTCTTATGTTTATACGCTCTGTCCCTTCCTGTCAGGCTCTGGTTATCATTACCCCATCGCTACCCTGCACTATCGCCTTCTCCTTTCTCTTTGACTTTTTAATTTTCCGCTCACCCGATCCCTCCCCTCCCCACACCTCCCACTAATTAGTTTAAAGCCCCCTCTACAGCCCTAATTATTCGATTCGCCAGGATCTTAGTCCCAGCATGGTCTAACTGGAGCCCGTCCCAACGGAACAGCTCCCCCTTACCCCAGTACTGGTGCCAGTGCCCCAGGAAGAAAAACCCATTTCTCCCACACCAGTCTTCGAGCCACGCCTTCATCTCTCTGATCTTAATTACCCTATGCAGATTTGCTCGTGGCTCGGGTAGTAATCCAGAGATTATTACCTATCTGGTTCTCCTTTTTTAATTTGGCCCCTAGCTGCTCATACTCCCTCAGCAGGACCTCTTTCTTTGTCCTACCTGTGTCGTTGGTACCCACGTGGACCACGGCAACAGGATCTTGCCCCTTCCGCTCCAAGTTCCTCTCCAGCCCATAGGAGATGTCCTTAATCCTGGCACCGGGCAGACAACGCAGCCTCACTCTCTCGGCTGCAGAGAACAGTATCTATCCCCCTAACTATACTGTCCCCTACCACTACGTTTCTTTTCACTCCCCCCACTTGAATGCCCCCTCCCCAGTACCACGGTGCTGTGGTCAGTTTGCTCATCCTCCCTGCTCTCGTCCACACACACAGTAAGAGCCTCGAACCTGTTGGGCAAGAGTAAGGAGTGGGGTTCCTCTATCACTATCTCCTGGGTCCCAATACCTGCCTCGCTCGTAGTCACACCCATCTGTCCCTGACCACGGACCAAATTTGAATTAATTGATCTAAGGGATGTGACTGCCCCTTGGAACACAGCGTCCAGCTAACTCTTTCTCCCCCCCCCCCCCCTCCCTGATGTGTCGCAGTGTCTGAAGCTCGGACTCCAGCTCATCAACGCGGAGCCGGAGTTCCTCGAGCCACCAACACTTACTGCAGACGTGGTCGCCGTGGATCACACTGGGTGTCCACCAGCTCCCACATTGAAACCTTCCTGCAGTCTACAGCTTTCTTCTTCATTATCAACCACACGGCCAATTTTTGTATCATCTGCAAACTTAATCATGCCCCCTATATTTATGTCTAGGTCATTGATATATACCACAAAAGGCAAGGCACCAAGTACAGAGCCCTGCGGAACTCCAACGGAAACAGACTTCACAAAAACACCCATCAACCATTACCCTTTGCTTCCTGCCTCTGAGCCAATTTTGGATCCAACTTGCCACTTTGCCCGGGATCCCATGGGCTTTTACTTTCATGACCAGTCTGCCATGTGGAAATCCTTATACACTACATCATACGCACTGCCCTCATCGCCCCTCCTTGAAAAATTCAATCAAATTAGTCAGACACGAACAGATCCATGCTGACTGTCCTTGCTTTATCCTGTTCCTCAGGGCTTTTCACAATAATTTTCCCAGCGCCAAAGTTAGGCTGGCTGGCCTGTAATTACTTGGTCTATCTTCAGAAGGCTTTCGACAAGGTCCCACACAAGAGATTAATGTGCAAAGTTAAAGCACATGGGATTGGGGGTAGTGTGCTGACGTGGATTGAGAACTGGCTGTCAGACAGGAAGCAAAGAGTAGGAGTAAACGGGTACTTTTCAGAATGGCAGGCAGTGACTAGTGGAGTGCCGCAAGGTTCTGTGCTGGGGCCCCAGCTGTTTACATTGTACATTAATGATTTAGACGAGGGGATTAAATGCAGTATCTCCAAATTTGCGGATGATACTAAGTTGGGTGGCAGTGTGAGCTGCGAGGAGGATGCTATTAGGCTGCAGAGTGACTTGGATAGGTTAGGTGAGTGGGCAAATGCATGGCAGATGAAGTATAATGTGGATAAATGTGAGGTTATCCACTTTGGTGGTAAAAACAGAGAGACAGACTATTATCTGAATGGTGACAGATTAGGAAAAGGCATGGTGCAACGAGACCTGGGTGTCATGGTACATCAGTCATTGAAGGTTAGCATGCAGGTACAGCAGGCGGTTAAGAAAGCAAATGGCATGTTGGCCTTCATAGCGAGGGGATTTGAATACAGGGGCAGGGAGGTGTTGCTACAGTTGTACAGGGCCTTGGTGAGGCCACACCTGGAGTATTGTGTACAGTTTTGGTCTCCTAACTTGAGGAAGGACATTCTTGCTATTGAGGGAGTGCAGCGAAGGTTCACCAGACTGATTCCCGGGATGGCAGGACTGACCTATCAAGAAAGATTGGATCAACTGGGCTTGTATTCACTGGAGTTCAGAAGAATGAGAGGGGACCTCATAGAAACGTTTAAAATTCTGACGGGTTTAGACAGGTTAGATGCAGAAAGAATGTTCCCAATGTTGGGGAAGTCCAGAACCAGGGGTCACAGTCTGAGGATAAGGGGGAAGCCATTTAGGACCGAGATGAGGAGAAACTTCTTCACCCAGAGAGTGGTGAACCTGTGGAATTCTCTACCACAGAAAGTAGTTGAGGCCAATTCACTAAATATATTCAAAAGGGAGTTAGATGAAGTCCTTACTACTCGGGGGATCAAGGGTTATGGCGAGAAAGCAGGAAGGGGGTACTGAAGTTTCATGTTCAGCCATGAACTCATTGAATGGCGGTGCAGGCTAGAAGGGCTGAATGGCCTGCTCCTGCACCTATTTTCTATGTTTCTCCCTTTTTAAACAATGTTCGCAATCCTCCAGTCCTCTGGCACCACACCTGTAGCCAGAGAGGGTTGGAAAATGATGGTTAGCGCCTCTGCTATTTCCTCTTTTGCGTCTCTTAGCAGCCTGGGATATATTTCATCTGGGCCTGGGGAATTATCTGCTTTCAAAGCTGCTAAACCGCAGAATACTTCCTCTCTCTCTCTCTCTCTCTCTCTCTCTCTCTCTGTTTATTTCATCTACTATGTCACACTCCTCCTCCCTCATTGCAGCGTTTGCATCTCCCCTCTCTTTTGTGAAAACAGATGCAAAGTATTTGTGAAGAACCATACACACGTCTTCCGCCTCCACACACAGGTTACCTTGGAGGGGAACGTGGAGGTGGTGGTGTTCCCATGCGCCTCCTGCCCTTGCCCTTCTAGGGGGTAGAGGTCGCGGGTTTGGGAGGTGCTGCCGAAGAAGCCTTGGCGAGTTGCTGCAGTGTATCGGAGTTCTCCATCCACATCACATCACGATGGGCTTGTGTTGGGGGCGGGGCAGTGACTGTTTGGGTTTGAGGTCTAACGTTGGGCTCTCGGTCTGTCTGGCTGTCCCCTCTCAGAAGGTTTAAGCTCCACCCCCAGAGACCCGAGCACAAAATTCAAGCCGACACTCCCAGTGCAGTACCAAGGGAGTGAGGCGTCCAGCTGAGGCCTTGCCTACCTATCGGGTGGATGCAAAAGATCCCATGACACAATTTTGAAGAGGAGCAGGGGAGTTCTCCCCGGTGTCGTGAACAATACTCCTTCACCAAAGATGATCTGCTCACTGTCATATTGCTATTGTGGGATCTAATTGGCTGCTGCATTTCCTACATTAACAGTAACGAACTACACTTCAAAAGTACTTTTTTTGCCAATCGTCCCTTTTGTCTCTCCAATCTCTCCTGCCTTCCACCCTCTCGCAGACCTTCCCTTTTGTTCTTTCCTCCCCTCCCCCTTTCCCCGCCCCCTGCACTTCCTTAGCAACCTGTTACATCTCGAATTGTTCCAGTTCTGACGACGGGTCACCGACCTGAAACGTTAACTCTATTTCTCTCTCCACAGATGCTGCCTGACCTGCTGAGTATTTCCAGCATTTTTTTTTTGCATTTATTTCTGCAGTATTTTGCTTTTGTGTCAAGAAGTACTTAATGGGTGGCAAAGTGGTTTAAGAACAAAAGAAATAGGAGCAGTAGTCGGCCATACGGCCCCTCGAGCCTGCTCCGCCATTTAATACGATCATGGCTGATCCGATCATGGACTCAGCTCCACTTCCCCGCCCACTCCCCATAACCCCTTATCCCCTTATCGTTTAAGAAACTGTCCATCTCGGTCTTAAATTTATTCAATGTCCCAGCCTCCACAGCTCTCTGAGGCAGCGAATTCCACAACCCTCTGAGAGAAGAAATTTCTCCTCATTTCAGTTTAAATGGGCGGCCCCTTATTCTCAGATCATGCCCTCTAGTTCTAGTCTCCCCCATCAGTGGAAACATCCTCTCTGCATCCACCTTGTCGAGCCCCCTCATAATCTTATACGTTTCGATAAGATCACCTCTCATTCTTCTGAATTCCAACGAGTAGAGGCCCAACCTACTCAACCTTTCCTCATAAGTCAACCCCCTCATCTCCAGAATCAAACTAGTGAACCTTCTCTGAACTTGCCTCCAAAGCAAGTATATCCTTTTGTAAATATGGAAACCAAAACTGTATGCAGTACTCCAGATGTAGCCTGACCAATACCCTGTATGGTTGTAGCAAGACTTTCCTGCTTTTATACTCCATCCCCTTTGCAATAAAGGCCAAGATACCATTCTGATCACTTGCTGTACCTGCATACTATCCTTTTGTGTTTCATGCACAAGTACCCCCAGGTCCCTCTGTGCAATCTTTCTCCATTTAAATAACTTGCTCTTTGATTTTTGGGGCGTGTTGGGATTGTTGAAGGCACTGTATAAGTTCCTGTGTGTGTGTGTGTGTGACTTTGCAGGAATGCTGAAGATGTGTTGAGCAATGAGGAATGTGAGTGTGTGTACCCGCTGGTGTACGCTTCTCACCGACCCACTGCGGCCGCTGCAGGACAATTCGTCCATGTCAAGTAAGTTGCAGTCCAGCTCTGCTGGCTTATTCAGGCGCGCTCGGTGACCGGCGGCGATTGTGGGGGAAGGCGAGGTGCTCGCGTGCACTTTATTCCAAGCTTCAGTAGCTCACATTAAGCGAGGTTCATCCGGGCCCCAGCTTCGGGGACCACCGACTCTCCTGATCGTTCAGTCCATGTGACCACTCCGTAATCATCATCATCATCATCATCGGCAGTCCCTTGGAATCGAGGAAGACTTGCTTCCACTCTTGGAATGAGTCTTTAGGTGACCGAACAGTCCAATACGGGAATTACAGTCTCTGTCACAGGTGGGACAGACAGTGGTTGAGGGAAGGGGAGGGTGGGACTGGTTTGCCGCACGCTCCTTCCGCTGCCTGCGCTTGCTTTCTGCATGCTCTCGGCGACGAGACTCGAGGTGCTCAGCGCCCTCCCGGATGCACTTCCACTTAGGGCGGTCTTTGGCCAGGGACTCCCAGGTGTCGGTGGGGATGTTGCATTTTATCAGGGAGGCTTTGAGGGTGTACCGGTCACGTTTCCTCTGCCCTCTTTTGGCTTGTTTGCCATGAAGGAGTTCCGAGTAGAGCGCTTGCTTTGGGAGTCTCGTGTCAGGCATGCGGACAATGTGGCCCGCCCAGCGGAGCTGGTCGAGTGTGGTCAGTGCTTCGATGCTGGGGATGTTGGCCTGGTCGAGGACACTTAATGTTGGTGCTTCTGTCCTCCCGGGGGATTTGTCGGATCTTGCGGAGACAGCGTTGGTGGTCGTGCCGTAACGGGCATGTGGTGGTCACTGGGTGAGGGGCTCGGGCTCGGCTGCACCGGCCCCCGTGGCCGAATAGCCGCCTGCCCCACCTGCCCGTGCGGAGCGGATGCTCGTCGAGGGCAGTCGCCGGTTCACCAGTTTCCCCCCCCCCCCCCCCCGATCTAACCGTTCCCCCTGCAGTCGTTGGGTTAGAGTGGAGTCGGTGAAGGTGTGACCGTCCCCAGCGATAATGCAGAGAGACAATAACGCTGAGAGCACGCAGGAACCAGGCGCGGCAGCGGAAGGAGCGTGCGGCAAGCCAGACTCCCTCCCACCCCCGCGCTGTGTCTCCCCCCTGACCCCCGTGCCGTGCCCGCCCGACCCCGGGCCCCGCACTCTGCCCCCTTGCAGAGAGGAACCTAATGGACTCCCAAGTGCGCGCGTTAAGCTTCTGTGCGATTTGTGTTGTGGTGGCGTGGACAATGTGTTGGGAATGTTTTTGTCTTTATTTGAGGTTCTCTTTTTTTCCCCCCCCCCCACCCCCTCCCCCAGGCCTCTCGGCTCTATAGTTCGGGAGTTTCCCATTCTGGTGCCCCTAGAGAGGTGTACAACGGCTCCTTCAGCACTGTGCTCCCCTAACTCGGGTCTCAGAGACGGCAACTTTTAAATACTGAGACGCAAACTATTCCCGGCCGCTCACCTTCCCGCCCCCGTTGCCATTATCGCCCCCGAGAGCGGAGGGGCTGAAAATGCAACCCGCGGTGCATCTCCGGGCGGGGGGCTGACTCCGCGGATGGTGGTGGGTGGGTTTTGCGTTGCACGGACCCCGGCTCTCCCGGCTGTCGGTCCGGAGCTGTAACCAGGCGCCGTGCTCTTGTGTTTCAGGCTGCGGAGACATTACGATGCTGAGCGGGAGGAGGTCGTGGCGAAGGAGCGTGGCAGGCGCAGCGTGAACGGGGAGTTCATCAAACTGCTCCTCACTTTCTTCCTGGAGAGCGAGGTGGGTGCTCCTGCCCACTGACGGCAAGCCACCGCCGCGGGGAGTGATAAGAACATAAGAAATAGGAGCAGGAGTCGGCCATACGGCCCCTCGAGCCTGCTCCGCCATTCAATAAGATCACGCCTGATCCGATCGTGGACTCAGCTCCACTTCCCCGCCCGCTCCCCATAACCCTCGACTCCTTATCGCTCAAAAATCTGCCTATCTCCACCTTAAATATATTCAATGTCCCAGCCTCCACAGCTCTCTGGGGCAGAGAATTCCACAGATTTACAACCCTCTGAGAGAAGAAATTGCTCCTCACCTCTGTTTTAAAAGGGCGGCCCCTTATTCTATCATGCCCCCTCGTTCTAGTCTCTCCCATCAGTGGAAACATCCTCTCTGCATCCACCTTGTCAAGCCCCCTCATAATCTTATACGTTTCGATAAGATCGCCTCTCATTCTTCTGAATTCCAATGAGTAGAGGCCCAACCTACTCAACCTTTCCTCCATAAGTCAACCCCCTCATCCCTGGAATCGACCTGATGTGTGTGACTGGGTGCAGAAGGCGCCGCACTGAGCTATGGAGGGCCAGCTTTGGGGCCCCTGCTCTGTGCTCAGTGAGATCGGTTAGCCCCAGGGGTTAGCAGCGGTGGGCGCTGCACTTGGCCGCTGTACCGGCTGTGGCGAGTAAGGTGGCCCAGTGTTCCTGCGGCCAATGGCCGTGCAGCGACCCCCCCTCCCCCCCCCCCGTGTTCGGTGTGTGCAGGGCCCCCCCCCCCACCGTGTTCGGTGTGTGCAGGGCCCCCCCCAGCACTCAGTGTGTGCAACCCGCTCGGGCTCAGGCAGGCGAAGAGTGACCACTAACCGACTGCTGGCCCAGTCGAGTCGGCACCTTCAGCCCAGAAGGGCAGCTGCATCCTTTAAAGAGTCAATTGCAAACTAATATCGAGCCACATCCCAAGGAGTTAGGCGAATGTTTCAAAATGCGTTGTAAAATGGCCCATCGGTCTTTCCCATACACAGACTGTCCTGTCAAAGCCTGATCTCCCCTTCCAAGTCTGTCCCTCTCTTCCTTGCTGTCTCATCTCCTTATTATCATGGCTGAGATACCTCGATTTTTGCACTCGAGGGGAATCAAGGGGTCATAGAAATTTACAGCACGGAAGGAGGCCATTCGGCCCATCGTGTCCACGCCGGCCGACCAAGAGCCACCCAGCCTAATCCCACTTTCCCGCTCTCGGTCCGTAGCCCTGCAGGTTACGGCACTTCAAGTGCACATCCAAGTATTTTTTAAATGTGGTGAGGGTTTCTGCCTCTACCACCCTTTCAGGCAGTGAGTTCCACACCCCCACCACCAACCTTTTGGTGAAGACATTTCCCCTCAAATCTCCTCTATTTCTCCCTCCAATTGCTTTAACTCTATGCTCACTGGTTGTTGACCCTTCTGCCAAGGGAAACAGGTCCTTCCTATCCACTCTATCTCGGCCCCTCCAGTGAGGAGGAAAAGGGAAAAGGTGTAAGAGAAAAGATAGCCATCCATGGCTAACCAAAGAAATAAAGGACAGTATCCAATTAAAAACAAGGGCATACAAAGTGGCCAAAACTAGTGGGAGGACAGAAGATTGGGAAGCTTTTAAAAGCCAGCAAAGAATTACTTAAAAAAATGATTAAGAAAGGGAAGCTAGACTATGAAAGTAAACTAGCACAAAATATAAAAACAGATAGCAAGAGTTTCTATAGGTATATAAAAAGGAAAAGATTGGCTAAAGTAAATGTTGGTCCCCTCGAGGACGAGACCGGGGTATTAGTAATGGGGAACATGGAGATGGCAGAAACTCTGAACAAATATTTTATATCAGTCTTTACAGTAGAGGACACTAACAATATTCCAACAGTGGCTAGTCAAGGGTCTATAGGAGGGGAGGGACTTAACACAATCACAATTACTAATAAGGTGGTACTCAGTAAGATAATGGGACTAAAGGCGGATAAATCCCCTGGACCTGATGGCTTGCATCCTAGGGTCTTAAGAGAAGTAGCGGCAGGGATAGTGGATGCATTGGTTGTAATTTACCAAAATTCCCTGGATTCTGGGGAGGTCCCAGCAGATTGGAAAACTGCAAATGTAGCGCCCTTATTTAAAAAAGGCAGACAAAAAGCAGGAAACTATCGACCAGTTAGCCTGACATCTGTGGTTGGGAAAATGTTGGAGTCCATTATTAAAGAAGCAGTAGCAGGACATTTGGAAAAGCAAAATTTGGTCAGGCAGAGTCAGCATGGATTTATGAAGGAGAAGTCATGTTTGACAAATTTGCTGGAATTCTTTGAAAATGTAATGAACAGGGTGGATAAAGGGGAACCAGTGGATGTGGTGTATTTGGACTTCCAGAAGGCATTTGACAAGGTGCCACATAAAAGGTTACTGCACAAGATAAAAGTTCACTGGGTTAGGGGTAATATATTAGCATGAATAGAGGATTGGCTAACTAACAGAAAACAAAAAGTCGGGATAAATGGTTCATTCTCGGGTGGCAATCAGTAACTAGTGGGGTGCCGTAGGGATCAGTGCTGGGACCCCAACTATTTACAATCTATATTAATGACTTGGAAGAAAGGACTGAGTGTAACATAGCCAAGTTTGTTGACGATACAAAGATGGGAGGAAAAGCAATGTGTGAGGAGGTCACAAAAAACCTGCAAAAGGACATAGGCTAAGTGAGTGGGCACAAATTTGGCAGATGGAGTATAATGTTGGAAAGTGTGAGGTCATGCACTTTGGCAGAAAAAAATCAAAGAGCAAGTTATTATTTAAATGGAGAAAGATTGCAAAGTGCTGCAGTACAGCGGGACCTAGGGGTCCTGGTGCATGAAACACAAAAGGTTAGTATGCAGGTAAAGCAAGTGATCAGGAAGGCCAATGGTATCTTGCCCTTATTGCAAAGAGGATGGAGTTTAAAAGCAGGGAAGTCTTGTTACAGTTATACAGGGTATTGGTGAGGCCACACCTGGAATACTGCGTACAGTTTTGGTTTCCATATTTAAGAAAGGATGTACTTGCTTTGGAGGCAGTTCAGAAAAGGTTCACTAGGTTGATTCCGGAGATGAGGGAGTTGACTTATGAGGTAAGGTTGAGTAGGTTGGGCCTCTACTCATTGGAATTCAGAAGAATGAGAGGTGATCTTATCGAAACGTATAAGATTATGAGGGGGCTCGACAAGGTGGATGCAGAGAGGATATTTCCACTGATGGGGGAGACTAGAACTAGAGGGCATGATCTTAGAATAAGGGGCCGCCCTTTTAAAACTGAGATGTGGAGGAATTTCTTCTGAGGATTGTAAATCTGTGGAATTCTCTATCCCAGAGAGCTGTGGAAGCCGGGACATTGAATATTTTTAAGACAGAGATAGACAGCTTCGTAAACGATCAGGGATTAAGGGGCTATGGGGAGCGGGCAGGGAAGTGGAGCTGAGTCCATGATCGGATCAGCCATGCTCGTATTAAATGGCGAAGCAGGCTCGAGGGGCCGTATGGCCGACTCCTGCTCCTATTTCTTATGTAACAGTTTGAAGTATTCTCAAATGCTGACACAAGTGTCCATTTCTCCCTCTTCTCCCACCCTGAACGCTGATCCACTTGTGTTCCGTTTCTCCCTTTCCCTCTTTAGCTCCATGAGCACTGTGCGTACCTGGTGGACAGCCTGTGGGACCACACCGGTCCGGTCCTGAGAGATTGGGAAGGGATGACTGAGTTGCTACTGGAAGAGATTGGGGAAGACGAGGAGGGTGAGTGTGCTGTGTGTGTGGGCGGGGGGACGGGGCGCGAGTGCATGGGCGGGGGGACGGCGGGGGGGTGGGGGCACGAGTGTGGGCGGGGGGGCGAGTGTGTGGGCGGGGGGTGGGGGCACGAGTGTGTGGGCGGGGGGGTGGGGGCACGAGTGTGGGCGGGGGGTGGGGGCACGTGTGTGTGGGCGGGGGGGGCGAGTGTGTGGGCAGGGGAGTGGGGGCACGAGCACGAGTGTGTGGGCGGGGGGGCAAGTGTGTGGGCGAGGGGTGGGGGCACGAGTGTGTGGGCGGGGGGTGGGGGCACGAGTGTGGGTGGGGGAGGCGAGTGGGCAGAGGGTGGGGACACGAGTGTGTGGGCGGGGGGGTGGGAGCGCGAGTGTGGGCGGGGGGGGGCTAGTGTGGGTGGGGGAGGGGGCGAGTGGGCAGAGGGTGGGGGCATGAGTATGTGGGCGGGGGGGGTGGGAGCGCGAGTGTGTGGGCGGGGGGGCGGTGCACGAGTGTGTGGGCGGGGGGTGCGAGTGTGTGGGCGGGGGGGCGCGAGTGTGTGGGCGGGGGGGCGGTGCACGAGTGTGTGGGAGGGGGGTGCGAGTGTGTGGGCGGGGGAGTGGGGGCACGAGCACGAGTGTGTGGGCGGGGGGGGCGTGTGTGTGGGCGGGGGCGTGGGGGCACGAGTGTGTGGGCGGGGGGGCGGTGCACGAGTGTGTGGGCGGGGGGTGCGAGTGTGTGGGCGGGGGAGTGGGGGCACGAGCACGAGTGTGTGGGCGGGGGGGGCGAGTGTATGGGCGGGGGAGTGGGGGCACGAGCACGAGTGTGTGGGCGGGGGGGGCGTGTGTGTGGGCGGGGGGGCAAGTGTGTGGGCGGGGGGTGGGGGCACGAGTGTGTGGGCGGGGGGTGGGGGCACGAGTGTGGGTGGGGGAGGCGAGTGGGCAGAGGGTGGGGGCACGAGTGTGTGGGCGGGGGGGGTGGGAGCGCGTGTGTGGGCGGGGGGGGCTAGTGTGGGTGGGGGAGGGGGCGAGTGGGCAGAGGGTGGGGGCATGAGTATGTGGGCGGGGGGGGTGGGAGCGCGAGTGTGTGGGCGGGGGGGCGGTGCGCGAGTGTGTGGGCGGGGGGGCGCGAGTGTGGATGGGGGGCGGTGCGCGAGTGTGTGGGCGGGGGGGCGCGAATGTGTGGGCGGGGTAGCAGGGCGCGAGTGTGTGGGCGGGGGGGCGCGAGTGTGTGGGCGGGGTGCGGTGCGCGAGTGTGTGGGCGGGGGGGCGAGAATGTGTGGGCGGGGTAGCAGGGCGCGAGTGTGTGGGCGGGGGGGCGCGAGTGTGTGGGCGGGGTGCGGTGCGCGAGTGTGTGGGCGGGGGGGCGAGAATGTGTGGGCGGGGTAGCAGGGCGCGAGTGTGTGGGCGGGGGGGCGCGAGTGTGTGGGCGGGGTGGCAGGGCGCGAGTGTGTGGGCGGGGGGCGCGGCGCGAGTGTGTGGGCGGGGGGCGGCGCGAGTGTGTGGGCGGGGGGGCGCGAGTGTGTGGGCGGGGGGCGCGGCGCGAGTGTGTGGGCGGGAGGGGGGATCTGATATTACGGGCTGTGGGTGCGGGGATATTACGGGCTGTACAGCGGTGCGGGGATATTACGGGCTGTGGGTGCGGGGATATTATGGGCTGTACAACAGTGCGGGGAATGACAGGCTGTGAGTGGGAGCTGATGCCCTAGTGTCTGACCCCCCAATGTCTGTGTTTCAGGCCTCAGTGACCAGGAGGAGAGCGCTCTCATTGAACTGATGGTGTGCTCGATGCGACAGGCTGTGGAGGGTCACCCACCCATCGGCAGGCTCTCGGGAAAGAAGGTACGGCCAGTCCCCCACCCCACCTCGTGTGGCCTGACAGCAGCTGGAGGACATACGACACACAAACTGGCCGCTCGACCCCAAACAGCTGTTTATGCTCCACTTGAGCCACCTCCCATCTTTCCTCATCTAACTCTCTCAGCATAGAATCAGAGAACGGTTACAGCACAGAAGGAGGCCATTCGGCCCGTCGAGCCCGTGCCGGCTCTCTGCAAGAGCACCTCAGCCAGTCCCACTCCCCCGCCCTTTCCCCGTAGCCCTGCTAATATTTTTCCTTCAGGTACTTATCCCACTCCCTTTTGAAAGCCTCGATTGAGTCTGCCTCCACCACCCTCTCAGGCAGTGCATTCCAGATCCTAACCACTCGCTGCGTAAAAAAGTTTTTCCTCATGTTCCTTTTGGTTCTTTTGCCAACTGCCTTAAATCTGTGTCCTCTGATTCTTGACCCTTCCACAATGGGAACAGTTTCTCTCTATCTACTCTGTCCAGACCCCTCCTGATTTTGAACACCTCGATCAAATCTCCTCTCAACCTTCTCTGCTCCCAGGAGAACAACCCCAGCTTCTCCAGTCTATCCCCGTAACCGAAGTCCCTCGTCCCTGGAACCGTTCTCGTCAATCTCCTCCGCACCCTCTCTAAGGCCTTCACATCCTGCCTAAAGTGCGGTGCCCAGAATTGGACACAATACTCCAGTTGAGGTCGAACCAGCGTTTTATACAGGTTCATCATAACTTCCTTGCTGTTGTACTCTGTGCCTCTATTTATGAAGGCCAGGATCCAGTGATCTTTTTTAACCGCTTTCTCAACCTGCCCCGCCACCTTCAATAATTTGTGCCCATATACCCCCAGGTCTCTCTGTTCATGCACCCCCTTTAGGATTGTACCCTTTAGTTTATATTTCCTCTCCTCATTCTTCCTACCAAAATGTATCACTTCGCACTTTTCTGAGTTATACTGCATCTGCCCCGTGTCCGCCCATTCCACCAGCCTGTGTATGTCCTCTTGAAGTCTATCATAAGAACATAAGGAATAGGAGCAGGAGTCAGCCATTCTGCCCCTCGAGCCTGCTCCGCCGTTCAATAAGATCATGGCTGATCTGATCATGGACTCAGCCCCACTTCCCTGCCTGTTCCCCATAACCCTTCACTCCCTTATTGCTCAAAAATCTGTCTATCTCCACCTTAAATATAGTCAATGACCCAGCCTCCACAGCTCTCTAGGGCAGAGAATTCCACAGATTCACAACTCTCTGAGAAAAGAAATTTCTCCTCATTTCAGTTTTAAATGGGTGGCCCCTTATTCTGAGACTATGTCCCCTAGTTTTAGTCTCCTCTATGAGTGGAAACATCCTCTCTGCATCCACCTTGTCGAGCCCCCTCATTATATTATAATTTTCAATAAGATCACCTCTCATTCTTCTGAACTCCAATGTGTATAGACCCAACCAACTCAACTATCCTCATAAGTCAACCCCCCTCATCTCCAGAATCAACCGAGTGAACCTTCTCTGAACAGCCTCCAATGCAAGTATATCCTTCCTTAAATACGGAGACCAAAACTGCACGCAGTACTCCAGGTGTGGCCTCACCAATACCCTGTACAGTTGTAGCAGGACTTCTCTGCTTTTATACTCCATCCCCTTTGCAATAAAGGGCAACATTCCATTTGCCTTCCTGATCACTTGCTGTACCTGCATACTAACTTTGTGTTTCATGCACAAGTACCCCCAGGTCCCTCTGTACTGCAATTTTTCTCCATTTAAATAATAATTTGCTTTTCTATTATTTCTGCCAAAGTGGATAACCTCACATTTTCCCACATTATATTCCATCTGCCATATTTTTGCCCACTCACTTAGCCTGTCTATGTCCTCTTGAAGTCTTTCACTATCCTCACTGTTCACTATACTTTCAAGTTTTATGCCAGTTGCAGATTTTGAACTTGTGCCGCGTGCACCCAAGTCTTTTGTCTGTCGTGGACTGAATGGGAGGTTCCTGCAGCAGCAGCCGCCCTGGGTCAGGCTTCAGTTGAGTGCGGGTCACTGCAGGTCAGGTCATTAATGCAGGATTGAAGCGATCATGGGTGATGCACGGGACTGACCAGGCCCAATGGGTGCAGACTCGCCATGCCGACCTGGGGGTGTGGCCAGCCTTGTGGGCGGGGCCTGCTTCGGGCGGCTTGACGTTTGAACCGGCGCAAACGCTCGCTGATACTCCCGCGTAAAGTGGCTGTGGGCGCAACTCGCTCGCGCTTAAGAATTCCCCCATCATTTGCGCATGGCCCTCTGTTCCCTTATCCCCCCATACACTTGTCCAGCCTCCCCTTAAATGCAGCGATACTGTTCACCTCAACCCCTCCCTGTGGCAGCGAGTTCCACATTCTCACCGCTCTCTGGGGAAAGAGGTTTCTCCTGAATTCCCGACTAGTTTTCTTGCTGACCCTAGGGGGTGAAGGATCAGAGCGTGTTGATCGAGTGACCCTGGGGAATGAGGGGTCGGAACGTGTGGATCGGGTGACCCTGGGGGGTGAGGGGTCGGAGCGTGTTGATCGTGAGACCCTGGAGAGGGTGAGGGGTCGGAGCGTGTTGATCGTGTGACCCTGGGGAGGGTGAGGGTAGGAGCGTGTTGATCGCGTGACCCTGGGGAGGGTGAGGGGTCGGAGCGTGTTGATCGCGTGACCCGGGTGAGGGGTCGGAGCGTGTTGATCGCGTGACCCGGGTGAGGGGTAGGAGCGTGTTGATCGCGTGACCCTGGGGAGGGTGAGGGGTAGGAGCGTGTTGATCGCGTGACCCTGGGGAGGGTGAGGGGTAGGAGCGTGTTGATCGCGTGACCCTGGGGAGGATGAGGGGTAGGAGCGTGTTGATCGCGTGACCCTGGGGAGGATGAGGGGTCGGAGCGTGTAAATCGCGTGACCCTGGGGAGGGTGAGGGGTCGGAGCGTGTAAATCGCGTGACCCTGGGGAGGGTGAGGGGTAGGAGCGTGTTGATCGCGTGACCCTGGGGAGGGTGAGGGGTAGGAGCGTGTTGATCGCGTGACCCTGGGGAGGGTGAGGGGTCGGAGCATGTTGATCGGATGATCCTGGGGGGTGAGGGGTCGGAGCATGTTGATCGGATGACCCTGGGGGGTGAGTGTTGGAGCGTGTGGATCGGGTGACCCTGGGGGGTGAGTGTTGGAGCGTGTGGGTCGGGTGACCCTGGAGTGGGAGGGTTCCCCCACCACCCCCGGAAGCCCCTGATTTCCCTGCTCCCTGTTCCAGCTGCTGACTGTGAGAGAGAAGAAGAAACAAATGGACGAGCGGGTTAAACTGACGGAGCATCTGATCATCATCATCCCACAGCTGCTGGCCAAGGTAAGCGGGGCTGGTAACCGGGGGCGGGGGG
>NC_091996.1:81963848-81987653 GCF_044704955.1 Pristiophorus japonicus | reverse complement strand
GAGAGAGGGGGAGGGTGAGAGGGAGGGGAAAGGGAGAAAGGGTGGGGGGGGGGGAGACAGAGATGGAGCGGGCCAGAGATAGGGGGAGGGGCAGGGGGAGGGGTGTACCTCTCCCTGGGGTGGGATGACCCTCAGGATACGATTGCTCTCAAACTCCTCGAGCTTCACGGACTGATGGAAGCTGCACTCATCGACCTTAACCGCAGCGCCGTACCCTGAAACAGCAGAGACTGCAGTGAGGCGCGGTGACAGACACCACCGCCCCCACCCCACACTGACCCACCCCCACACAGACACCCCCCCGTCAGACCCACCCCCACACACAGACACCCCCCACACAGGCCTGACCCCCCCCAACCCCACACTGACCCCTCCCCCACACACACAGACACCCCCCCACACAGACCTGACCCCCCCCCCCACACACACAGACACCCCCCACCCTACACAGACCCCCCCCACACAGGCCGCCCCCCCGCCCCCACTACACTCCCACCTGCCCCCACCCGAAATCCCATCAGCTGCACGAGCCCCCCACAACACCCTGCCCCCTCCCTCTCCCCGATCGCCCCCTCCCTCCCTCTCCCCGATCGCCCCCTCCCTCACTCTCCCCGATCGCCCCCCTCCCGCTCCCCGATCGCCCCCTCCCGCTCCCCGATCGCCCCCTCCCTCTCCCCGATCGCCCCCTCCCTCTCCCCGATCGCCCCTCCCACTCCGCGATCGGCCCCTCCCACTCCGCGATCGGCCCCTCCCACTCCGCGATCGGCCCCTCCCGAACTCCCCGATCACACCCCCTCCCTCTCCCCGATCACCCCCTCCCACTACCCGATCACACCCCCTCCCTCTCCCCGATCACACCCCCTCCCTCTCCCCGATCACACCCCCTCCCTCTCCCCGATCACCCCCTCCCTCTCCCCGATCACCCCCTCCTGAACTCCCCAATCAGCCCCTCCCCCTCCCCAATCAGCCCCTCCAACTCCCCAATCAGCCCCTCCAACTCCCCAATCAGCCCCTCCCCGATCACCCCCTCCCCGATCACCCCCTCCCCGATCACCCCCTCCCCGAACACCCCCTCCCCGATCACCCCCTCCCCGATCACCCCCTCCTACTCTCTGCATATCCATATCCCTCACCTCGGATCTCAGTTTTCCCAACACTGAACTCCTCGTTCAATCCAATTCTGATCTCTGAAAGAGGTGAAAGAAAGGTTCATTAACAGAGCCCAACCCCAAAATGGAAAACCACAGTCTGGGGGGGGGGCGGTGGGTTGATTCAGGGAAGGCGGGGGCGGGGTGGGAGGAGGTGGATAAGAGAACATTGTGAACAGGCAGAGTTCACCTTGGCGCGTCCGGACAGACACATTCAGCCTGCTCTCCGACTATTTCACTCCCGAGATCTGGAATATTGTCCGTACCTGAGCTGCTGGGCAGAAAGCATTTCATCCGCACCTCTCCCTGTACATCCGCCTTCAGCAGACTGCCCTGAAACACATCCCGGACAGAAGGTAATCAGCAGAGACAGAGCCCAGACTGACCTTCCCCACAGAGCCCAGATCCCAGACTGACCTTCCCCACAGAGCCCAGATCCCAGACTGACCTTCCCCACAGAGCCCAGATCCCAGACTGACCTTCCCCACCGAGCCCAGAGCCCAGAGTGACCTTCCCCACAGAGCCCAGAGTGACCTTCTCCACAGAGCCCAGAGTGACCTTCCCCACAGAGCCCAGAGTGACCTTCCCCAGAGCCCAGAGTGACCTTCCCCACAGAGCCCAGAGTGACCTTCCCCACAGAGCCCAGAGCCCAGACTGACCTTCCCCACAGAGCCCAGACTGACCTTCCCCACAGAGCCCAGACTGACCTTCCCCACAGTGCCCAGACTGACCTTCTCCACAGAGCCTAGAGCCCAGACTGACCTTCCCCACAGAGCCCAGACTGACCTTCCCCACAGAGCCCAGACTGACCTTCCCCACAGAGCCCAGACTGACCTTCCCCACAGAGCCCAGACTGACCTTCCCCACAGAGCCCAGACTGACCTTCCCCACAGAGCCTAGAGCCCAGACTGACCTTCCCCACAGAGCCCAGACTGACCTTCCCCACAGAGCCCAGACTGACCTTCCCCACAGAGCCCAGACTGACCTTCCCCACAGAGCCCAGAGACCCCAACAGAGGAGACTGAGGGGGAGACCTCATTGAGGTGTATAAAATTATGAGGGATCTAGATATAGTGGATAGGAAGGGCCTACTTCGCTTAGCAGAGGGATCAACAACCAGGGGCATAAATTTAAAGTAAATGGTAGGAGGTTTAGAGGGGATTTGAGGGGAAATTTCTTCAAACAGAGGATGGTGGGGGTCTGGAACTCACGGCCTGAAAGGGTGGTAGAGGCAGAAACCCTCACCACATTTAAAAAGTACTTGGATGTGCACCTGAAGTGCCGTAACCTGCAGGGCTACGGACCCAGAGCTGGAAAGTGGGATTAGGCCGGGTGGCTCTTTGTCGGCCGGCGCGGACACGATGGGCCGAAATGGCCTCCTTCCATGCTGTAAATTTCTATGATTCCATTAGACCATCCCCACAGAGCACAGAGCCCAGCATAGTGTAGTTTAACATAGAACTTACATTGGCTCCGACCACCACTGTCAGTCGCTCAATAACATCCACAAAGATTTCAGTTTTCAGCCCCTGCGGTAAAAATAAAAATGATCAAACGATTAAAAATATTACATCTGCACAGCGATAGGGAGGGATAGAGGGAACTCGTACCCCAGTGAGAGTCAGTGTGTGTGGGACCCGTACCCCAGTGAGAGTCAGTGTGTGTGGGACTGTACCCCAGTGAGAGTCAGTGTGTGTGGGACTGTACCCCAGTGAGAGTCAGTGTGTGTGGGACCCGTACCCCAGTGAGAGTCAGTGTGTGTGGGACTGTACCCCAGTGAGAGTCAGTGTGTGTGGGACTGTACCCCAGTGAGAGTCAGTGTGTGTGGGACCCGTACCCCAGTGAGAGTCAGTGTGTGTGGCACTGTACCCCAGTGAGAGTCAGTGTGTGTGGGACCCGTACCCCAGTGAGAGTCGGTGTCTGTGGGACCCGTATCCCAGTGAGAGTCAGTGTGTGTGGGACCTGTACCCCAGTGAGAGTCAGTGTGTGTGGGACTGTACCCCAGTGAGAGTCAATGTGTGTGGGACCTGTACCCCAGTGAGAGTCAGTGTGTGTGTGGGACCCGTACCCCAGTGAGAGTCAGTGTGTGTGGGACCTGTACCCCAGTGAGAGTCAGTGTGTGTGGGACCTGTACCCCAGTGAGAGTCAGTGTGTGTACGACCTGTACCCCAGTGAGAGTCAGTGTGTGTGGAACCTGTACCCCAGTGAGAGTCAATGTGTGTGTGGGACCCGTACCCCAGTGAGAGTCAGTGTGTGTGGGACCCGTACCCCAGTGAGAGTCAGTGTGTGTGTGGGACCTGTACCCCAGTGAGAGTCAGTGTGTGTGGGACCTGTACCCCAGTGAGAGTCAGTGTGTGTGGGACCTGTACCCCAGTGAGAGTCAGTGTGTGTGGGACCCGTATCCCAGTGAGAGTCAGTGTGTGTGGGACCCATACCTCAGTGAGAATCAGTGTGTGTGGGACCCGTACCCCAGTGAGAGTCAATGTGTGTGGGACCTGTACCCCAGTGAGAGTCAGTGTCTGTGGGACCTGTACCCCAGTGAGAGTCAGTGTGTGTACGACCTGTACCCCAGTGAGAGTCAGTCTGTGTGGGACCCGTACCCCAGTGAGAGTGAATATGTGTGGGGGACCCGTACCCCAGTGAGAGTCAGTGTGTGTCGGACCCGTATCCCAGTGAGAGTCTGTGTGTGTGGGACCCGTACCCCAGTGAGAGTCAGTGTGTGTGGGACAATCACCTGTTCACTGCGCATTGCCAGGACCGGTCTGCTTGCAGCATTGCTGGGTGCCACCTTATTCTGTTGTGTGTCTGCACCAAACTGGAAAAACACAGTTAGAAACAAACGCTCCCCCATCCGGCCTGCAAACCGTCCCGCTCTTTCCCCCAAACCCTCCCCTCTGCCCTGCCAAAACCAACCCACCAACCAATCAAACCCTCCCCCCACCCCCAAAGCCTCCTCTCCGATCCCTGCCACCCTCCAACCCCCTCCCCCCCAACCTATCACTGCGCCCCTCAAACTCTCCCCTCCAACACCCACCTCCCAAACACTCCCGTCCACCCCCAAAAACCATCCCCCTACCCCCCCCTAATCCTCCCCTCTGCCCCCCCACAAACCATCGCCTTCTGCCCCCCTAAATCCTCCCTCTCCCCAAACCCTCCCCTCCGCACCCCTCAAACCCTCCCAAAAGGAGGGGGAAAGTGGGAAGGAGGGGGAAAGGAGAAATGAGGGGAGAGGGGGATGGAGAGAGGGAGAGGGGGAGGGACGGATGGGGTGGGGGGGGGGAGGGTGAAGGGGGAGGCTGAAAGCTAAGGGGGAAGGGGAAATGGGGGGCAATGGGAGGAAGGGGAAACGGGGGGGTAATGGGGGGAAGGGGAAACAGGGGGTAATGGGGGGAAGGGGAAACAGGGGGTAATGGGGGGAAGGAAGGAACGAGGGGTAATGGGGGATTTAGGGGTGGGAGAAGGGGAGGGGGTAAAGGGAGAAGGGAAGGGGAGGGGGTAAAGGGGGTTGGAATGGGGATGTGGGGGAAGGGGAGAGGGATGAGCAGATTCCCCAGTACTCACCAAGCCAATGTTACTGAGCTCGAACAGACTGAAGGGTTTGGAGGTGACGGGCTGTGTCTGAATGAAATTCTTCAGGACGTCGGTCGATGTGGTCTGGATGTACCCATAATCCTGTGCAGCAAAATACATAGTCAACGCAGCCCCCAGACGAGTGCCCGCGGGATTCCCCCCTCAACCACGTCCCCCGCCCCGCTCACCCCCAACACCCTCCCACCCAATTCCCCCCCAAATCCCTGTATCAATCCCAAACTAATCCCAGCGCCCCGCTCTCTCCCCACAGCCCTATATCAATCCCCAAACTAATCCCACTGCCCCGCTCTCTCCCCACAGCCCTGTATCAATCCCCAAACTAATACAACTGCCCTGCTCTCTCCCCATAGCCATGTATCAATCCCCAAACTAATCCCACTGCCCTGCTCTCTCCCCATAGCCCTGTATCAATCGCAAACTAATCCCACTGCCCCGCTCTCTCCCCATAGCCCTGTATCAATCCCCAAACTAATCCCACTGCCCTGCTCTCTCCCCATAGCCCTGTATCAATCCCCAAACTAATCCCACTGCCCTGCTCTCTCCCCATAGCCCTGTATCAATCCCCAAACTAATCCCACTGCCCCGCTCTCTCCCCATAGCCCTGTATCAATCCCCAAACTAATCCCACTGCCCTGCTCTCTCCCCATAGCCCTGTATCAATCCCCAAACTAATCCCACTGCCCAGCTCTCTCCCCATAGCCCTGTATCAATCCCCAAACTAATCCCACTGCCCTGCTCTCTCCCCATAGCCCTGTATCAATCCCCAAACTAATCCCACTGCCCCGCTCTCTCCCCATAGCCCTGTATCAATCCCCAAACTAATCCCACTGCCCCGCTCTCTCCCCATAGCCCTGTATCAATCCCCAAACTAATCCCACTGCCCCGCTCTCTCCCCATAGCCCTGTAACAATCCCAATCTATTCCCACTGCCCCGCTCTCTCCCCACGCGTGGCAGGGACTGTGCCTGCAGCATTGAGAAGGAATGAAGAGTGTTGAGGGGGGGAGGGGGAGGGGGAGGGGGGGGGTTCCCAGCCTGTGTGTGGAGGATGTGCCGCTGTGGTGCCCAGGGTGAACACTCACCAACATTTCATCCAGCAGCTCGTAGATCAAGGCGAAGTTCAATTGCAAGGTCTTCTCGCTCACCGTTCCGCAGTGATCCTTGATGAGACTGACCAATCTGAAAACACAAACCACACTGAACTGCCAGCATCACAACACACCATATCGCACCCCGTCACGACCCCTCTGTGCTGGGGTCAGAGTGCAGCCTGGGGGTCACGACCCCTCTGTGCTGGGGTCAGAGTGCAGCCTGGGGGTAATGGCCCCTCTGTGCTGGGGTCAGAGTGCAGCCTGGGGGTAAAGGCCCCTCTGTGCTGGGGTCAGAGTGCAGCCTGGGGGTAATGGCCCCTCTGTGCTGGGGTCAGAGTGCAGCCTGGGGGTCACGGCCCCTCTGTGCTGGGGTCAGTGGGAGTCATGATCAGTGACCAGGGAATTAGGACCCTGGTGCGGGGCCCTCAATGTTGGGACTACCCCTACCCCCCCGTCCCATGCAGTGTGTGCGGGCGAGACTAAGTAAAGGGCAAAATGTCAAAAAACACCACTTCTAACCCCCCCCACCCCCACCCCCATCCTGGTCTCATCCCCCGCGCCACTGCCCACCCCCCCCCAAACTTCCCCCTCCCACTCCTTTTCCAGGGCCCCCCTCACTACCCCCTCCCAGAGTCCCCCCTCTCTTCCCAGAGCCCTCCCCACTCCCCGAGCCCTCCCCATTCCCCCCTCCCAGAGCCCCCACTCCCTTCCCAGAGCCCCCCTCACTCCCCCCTCCCAGAACCCTCCCCACTCCCCCCTCCCAGAACCCTCCCCACTCCCAGATCCACCCTCACTCCCTCCTCCGAGACCCCCGTCCCTCCTGCGTCCCTGTTCCCCCCGCCCCAGCAGGAGACAGAGGATTACCTGTTGAGGAACTGGACGATGGTGAACGGAGAGGTGTTGGAGCGTGTCGTCACCACGAAGTAGAGTGTGTTCTGTCGGAGGTGGATGTACTGCAGGCCCTGATGGTACTGGGGACAGGTACAGGGTCAGCTCAGTCTGTCCCCACCGAATACCGACGGTCAGCTCACCGTCCCCACCGAATACCGACGGTCAGCTCACCGTCCCCACCGAATACCGACGGTCAGCTCACCGTCCCCACCGAATACCGACGGTCAGCTCACCGTCCCCACCGAATACCGACGGACAGCTCACCGTCCCCACCGAATACCGACGGTCAGCTCACCGTCCCCACCGAATACCGACGGTCAGCTCACCGTCCCCACCGAATACCGACGGTCCGCTCAGTCTGTCCCCACTGTCAACCCGGCAGCTGCTGGGAATGATGGCTGTCGTCTGTTTTACATTTATTTCTTGATTCTCAGAGTGTGGCCAAGGCCCAGCATTTATTGCCCATCCCCAAATTGCCCCTCGAGAAGGTGGTGGTGAGCCGCCTTCTTGAACCGCTGCAGTCCGTGTGGTGAAGGTGCTCCCACAGTGCTGTTAGGGGGGGGGGGAGTTCCAGGATTGTGACCCAAGCGACGATGAAGGAACGGCCGATATATTTCCAAGTCAGGGTGGTGCGTGACTTCGTGGTGTTCCCATGCACCTGCTGCCCTTGTCCTTCTAGGTGGCAGAGGTCACAGGTTTGGGAGGTGCTACTGAAGAAGCCTTGGCGAGTTGCTGCTTCAGCACGACAGCCGGGACGTTGTCGAGGCCCACAGCCTTTGCTGTATCCAGTGCGCTCAGCTGCTTGATATCACGTGGAGTGAATCGAATTGGCTGAAGACTGGTTTCTGTGATGGTGGGGACCTCAGGAGGAGGCCGATATGGATCATCCACTCGGCATTTCTGGCTGAAGATGGTTGAAAACGCTTCAGCCTTGTCCCTTGCATTCGTGTGCTGGGCTCCGCCATCGTTGAGGATGGGGCTGTTCATGGAGCCTCCTCCTCCTGTTAGTTGTTTAATGGTCCACCACCATTCACGACACGATGTGGCAGGACTGCAGAGCCATTGATTGTGGGATCGCTTAGCTCTGTCTATAGCACGCTGCTTCCGCTGTTTAGCATGCATGTAGTCCTGTGTTGCAGCTTCCCCAGGTTGGCACCTTGTCTTTAGGTACACCTGGTGCTGCTCCTGAAATGCTCTTCTACACTCCTCATTGAACCAGGGTTGGTCCCCTGGCTTGCTGGTAATGGTAGAGTGAGGGATATGCCGGGCCATGAGGTTACAGATTGTGGTGGAATACAATTCTGCTTCTGCTGATGGCCCACAGCGCCTCATGGATGCCCAGTTTTGAGCTGCGAGATCGGTTCTGAATCTATCCCATTTAGCACAGTGGTAGGACACACAACACGATGGAGGGTGTCCTCAGTGTGAAGACAGGACTTCGTCTCCCCAGTGACTGTAGGATGGTCGCTGCTACCAATGCTGTCATGGACAGATGCATCTGCGACAGGTAAATTGGTGAGAACGAGGTCAAGTAGGTCTTTCCCTCGTGTTGGTTCTCTCACCACCTGCCGCAGGCCCAGTCTGGCAGCTGCGTCCTTCAGGACTCGGCCAGCTCGGTCAGTAGTGGTGCTACCGAGCCACTCTTGGTGATGGACATTGAAGTCCCCCACCCAAAGTACATTCTGTGCCCTTGCGACCCTCAGTGCTTCTTCCAAGTGGTGTTCAATACAGTTGGTTCGGCCCCACAGGTACAGGCGGGTCGGCGGGGGGCGGGGCTGCAGGGTTGGGTCAGGAGTTGGCAGTGGGCCGGGGTCGGATGTCGAAGGTCGGTATCAGACTGTTCTGTTCCTAATACTGCTGATGATGAATTTGATTCCTCACCATGACAACAGGGGCCTGGTCTCTGGGTAAGCCCGTCACCTTCTGGTAGAAAACATTGATGGTGTCTTTCGGCTCCTCGCCCCGCACTGAAACCCCGAGGTTAGGGAACAATTGACACAACAACACAAGAGTTAGGAGTAGCAGTCAGCCATGCGGCCCCTCGAGCCTGCTCCGCCATTCAATAAGATCATAGCTGATCATCGACCTCAACTCCACTTTCCCGCCCGATCCCCATATCCCTTGATTCCCCTAGAATACAAATATCTATCGATCGCAGCCTTAAATATACTCAACGACTCAAGCCATCCATATCTAGACTCTCTCTGGAAACAGCATCTCTCCTGTCAATCCCTCTCTGTATCTTCAATGTCCTTCCGCAGATAAGGAGACCAAAACTGCGCGCAGTACTCCAGGTGTGGCTTTTATTCACTCACAGGATGTGGGCGTCGCTGGCAAGGCCGGCATTTATTTGCCCATCCCCAATTGCCCCTTGAGAAGGTGGTGGTGCAGTTGTTGAAGACAACTGAGTGTCTCGCTGGGCCATTTCAGAGGACAGTTAAGAGTCAACCACATTGCTGTGGGTGTGGAGTCAGACCGGGTAAGGACGGCGGATTTCCTCCCCTAAAAGACATTAGTGAACATCAGTTTTTTGCAACAATCCGGTAGTTTAATGGTCACTATTATTGATTTATTTCATTTAATTTAAATTCCCCAGGTGGGATTTGAACTCCTGTCTCTGGATCATTAATCCAGACCCCTGGATTACAAGTTGAGTAACATAACCACTGTACACAAAAACCATTCCAGGTGTGGTCTCATCAAAGTCCTGTGCAATTGTACTCCAACCCCTTTGCAGTAAAGGCTAACGGGCCATGTGTCTTCCAAATTGCTTGCTGTACCTGCATGCTTAACTCTCTTTGTGTTTTATTACCGGGACACTAAATAAATTCAAGCCCGAGATTGGTGAACAATTCATCTGCGAGAAATAATTAAATAATCAGACTGGGACCGACACATGACAACTACCGCTCTGGTATACCATCCTGACCCAGTATAAATATCCCCCCACCGCAGGTGTAGATGCTCAACAGACACACGTACCCCCACAGCCAGCTCCTTCAAACCCCACTCACAGCACACCCTTGCTGATGCCCAGAACCTTCCAGTGTTGTGCAAAGGATACAGTCCTTGTAGATGAGGTGGTCCCCTCGTGAGGAGAGGATGAAGAGCTGAGAGATCATTCTCCTGGAAACAGAGAGTTACTGAGTGAGATAGAGAGAGAGAGAGAGAGAGAGAGTGATAAAGAGTGTCAGAGAGAGAGAAAAGAGAGAAAAAGAGAGATAGAGTGAGATAATGAGAGCGAGAGAGAGAGAGAAAGAGTGACAGAGAGAGAGTGACAGAGAAAGAGTGACAGAGAGAGAGTGACAGAGAAAGAGTGAGAGAGAGAGAAAGAGTGACAGAGAGAGAGTGACAGAGAGAGAGTGAGAGAAAGAGAGAGTGACAGAGAGAGAGAAAGAGTGAGAGAGAGAGAGAAAGAGAGAGAGAGAGAGAGAGAAAGAGTCAGAGAGAGAGAGAGAGAGTGACCGAGAAAGAGAGAGAGAGAGAGATATAAAGAGTGACAGAGAGAGAGAAAGAGTGACAGAGAGAGAGAGAGTGAGAGAGAGAGTGACAGAGAGAGAGAGAGAGAAAGAGTGACCGAGAGAGAGAAAGAGTGACAGAGAGATAGAGTGACCGAGAGTGATAGAGAGGATCCGGGTGCGCTGTGTGGAGGGGACACTCTGTGTACACTCTCTCTCGCTCTCTGTGTATACACTGTGTGATGTGTACCCGGCCACTCACACTCCCCGCTCCACTCCCGATACTCTAGCTCAGGCTTCAGCCCACACCAGGCCAGGATCCGCCCACCCGCGGGGCCCGCGCGCTCATTGGCCCGGAGCCGCGACAATCAGCGCAACGTCACCATAGCAACCGCGCCCGCGCAACACATCGCCACAGAGCGAGCGCAGGGTCACTGATCTTAAAGACAGAACATCTTCTACAGGGTGCAACTTATACAGGCTGCATCTTATACAAGGTGCAACTTATACAGACAGGATCTTGTACAGGGTGCAACTTATACAGGGTGCATCTTATACAGTGAGCAACATATACAGGGTGCAGCTTATACAAGGTGCAACTTATACAGGGTGCATCTTCTACAGGCAGGATCTTGTACAGGGTGCAACTTATACAGGGTGCATCTTATACAGTGAGCAACATATACAGGGTGCAGCTTATACAAGGTGCAACTTATACAGGGTGCATCTTCTACAGGCAGGATATTGTACAGGGTGCAACTTATACAGGGTGCAGCTTATACAGTGAGCAACATATACAGGGTGCAGCTTATACAGGATGCATCTTCTACAGGCAGGATATTGTACAGGGTGCAACTTATACAGGGTGCGTCTTATACAGTGAGCAACATATACAGGGTGCAGCTTATACAAGGTGCAACTTATACAGGGTGCATCTTCTACAGGCAGGATCTTGTACAGGGTGCAACTTATACAGGGTGCATCTTATACAGTGAGCAACATATACAGGGTGCAGCTTATTACAAGGTGCAACTTATACAGGGTGCATCTTCTACAGGCAGGATCTTGAACAACTGGAACTTATACAGCGTGCAACTTATATAGTGAGCAACATATACAGGGTGCAGCTTATACAGGGGCAACTTGTACAGGGTGCACCTTATACAGGGACAATTTATACAGGGGGCAACTTATGCAGGGTGCTGTATACACGGTGCATAGGTTTTAGTGCTGTATGCACGGTGCATAGGTTTTAGTGCTGTGTTCTCAGTGTGCTGTATGCACGGTGAACGGGTTAAGGTGCTGTATTCTCAGTGTGCTACATGCACGATGCACGCTGTGCCCCGCAGTGACGCGCGGGGTGAAGGGTCAGCGCGGGCGGGGAGCTGCCGCTGAGTTTGGCGCCAGTGGGCGGACAGTACCATGTGCTGTGTAAGGGGGGGGGGGGTGTGGAGAGCGGCGCTGCTTGAGCCGGGCCCGCGGGAGGAGCGGGAGGAGCGGGGGAATGAGTGAGGGTGCAGGTGTCATGTGAAGAGGGTGATGTGAGGGGTGCTGGGCGCTGGGCGCGGGGTGCGGGGGCAGTGAGTGCGGAGTGGGAGAGAGCAATTCCCCCTATCTGCGGGGGGGAAGATGGTAGGGCCAGCGTGGCCGGTCAGGTGAGCGGGAGATTGGCGCCAGTTTTGGATCGCGAGCCGCGCGACTGAGGGAGGGAGAGGGAGGGAGAGAGAGAGGCCCCGGGACACCGAGAGAGTCACACCGCCCCGGGACACCGAGAGAGAGAGGCCCCGGGACACCGAGAGAGTCACACCGCCCCGGGACACCGAGAGAGAGAGGCCCCGGGACACCGAGAGAGAGAGGCCCCGGGCCCAGAGAGAGTCACACCGCCCCGGGACACCGGGACACCGAGAGAGAGAGGCCCCGGGACACCGAGAGAGGGGGAAACCGAGCCCACAGACACACGGAGCCGCGCTGACAGCGACAGGCCGCAGCCATGCCGCCCAAAGATTACCAGAGCGAGAAAGGTGCGGCCGGGGAGGATGGGCTCCCTGTGGTGGGGAAGTGGGGGGCTACTCAGTGGGGTTTGGGGTAGTGAGGGGTATGGGGGGGGGTAGTGAGGGGTATGGGGGGGGGTAGTGAGGGGTATGGGGGGGGTTAGTGAGGGGTATGGGGGGGGTAGTGAGGGGGGGGGCTGTAAGGTGGTGAGGGATGGGTGGGGCAGGTGAGGGGTTGAGAAGGGTATGAGGGTGGGGTGGGAGTTGAGAAGGGCATGAGGGGTGGGGGAGGGATACGCGGAGAGGATAAAGGGTCTGTCGGGAGGGGCTTTCTGGGCCAAGTACTGCAATTGCTTGATATTCTCGGAGTTTGAATGAGATACTGGATGGTGTCTGGTACTGTACAGTTTATAACGTACCATTGCAAAACTCTCAGCTGATCCCTTTAATATTCCGATATTCAGCCTTCGATATTGGAACAGAATGAGGCTGTTCAGCCCTGCGCCCCTGATCTATTCCTCATATTCACCGTTGCTCCACATCCCTTGATCCCCTTGCCTTATAATCTGTTGACCGCAACCGTGAAAATTTCCACTTACTGAGCATCCTCAACCATTTGGGGGAGAGAATTCCACATTCGCACTAGCTTTGTGATTTCATCCTTAAATAGACTAGTTCTAACTTTAAGCTTTCCCACCAGAGCAAAAAATCTGTTTCTCTTTCAGCCTCCTTCCCGATTGAACGCCTGTCCCTTGTTTCCATGTCGGTGTTTGACCTGAAGCCATGAGACTTGTGGTCTAGAGTTGAGGACTCCCAGGGTCACTGCCACCTGACTATGCCACTGCGCTCTGCCTGCCAGTGGGACAGGACACCCCCAGGGATAAGAACATAAGAAATAGGAGCAGGAGTAGGCCACCTGGCCCCTCGAGCCTGCTCCGCCATTCATCAAGATCATGGCTGATCTGATCTTGGCCTGTAAGACCTCATCCCTCTTTCTACTTAAGTCATTGGTACCAATATAGACCACGACCGTTGGCTGTTTACCCTCTCCCTCCAGAATGTATTGGCGACATCCTTGACCCTGGCACCAGGGAGGCAACATAACATCCTGGAGTCACATCTCTCCCCATTGAAATAATAATTTGCTTTTTTACTTTTCCTACCTCCCGTTTTCCCACATTATACTCCATCTGCCAAATTTGTGCCCACTCATTTAGCCTGTCTATATCCCTTTGCAGATTCTTTGCGTCCTCCTCACAACTTGCTTTCCTATCTATCTTTGTATCATCAGCAAACTTGGTTACATTACACTGTAGTCCATCCCCCCCCCCATCCAAGTCATTAATATAGATTGTAAATAGTTGAGGCCCAAGCACTGTGGCCCGATGGTGATGGGGGAGTCTGTTGTTGGCTGGTTGATAGGTTTGTTGCCATCTCTGAGACAGTGCCTCCAGCTTTGGCACCATTCCCCAGATGTTGGTGAGGAGACTTTTCAGGGTCAACTGGGCTGCAGTGTGGCTTTGTCACGTCCTGCTTTTTGGTCCTTTCCGCTCTCCCTCTGTTTGGGTTGTTAATTAGGGGGTTACTGCGAGGTGGTTACTACCACCAACGATGGCTCCGCAAGATACTACAAATCCCCTGGGAGGACAGATTCACCAACATCAGCGTCTTCGATCAGGCCAACATCCCCAGCATTGAAGCACTGACCACACTTGATCAGCTCCGCTCGGCAGGCCACATTGTTCGCATGCCCAACACGAGACTCCCAAAGCAAGCGCTCTACTTGGAATTCCTTCATGGCAAACAAGCCAAAGGTGGGCAGAGGAAACGTTTCAAGGACACCCGCAAAGCCTCCCTGAGAGAGTGCAACATCCCCACTGACACCTGGGAGTTCCTGGGCAAAGACAGCCCGAAGTGGAGGAAGTGCATCCGGGAATGCGCTGAGCACCTCGAGTCTCATCACCGAGAGCACGCAGTGGAAGGAGCGTGCGGCATACCAGTCCCACCCACCCTTTCCTCCAACCACTGTCTGTCCCACTTGTGACATAGTCTGTGGGTCTCGTATCAGACACTTCAGCCGCCTAAGCACTCATTCTAAGAGTGGAAGCAAGTCTTCCTCGATTCCGAGGGACTGCCTATGATACTGCGAGGGATTGGTTGAGTGTTGCCGGTTGTGCTTTGGTTGCATTTGCGGCCTAACTAAGGTGGCTGTTGGGGATGTGTTTGGCCATTGGATTTGGAGTGATGTGTTGGCAGATGGTTTGTGGGGGGGAATGAGGGTTTATGGGGGGGTGGGGGGAGGGGTTAGGGTAGTGGTTGGGGGGGGGGGGAAGCGCGTGGGCTATCTGAAAGGCAGAAGGATCAGGTTGTGGTGGGGAAAGCAAGATGTGTATGCTTACACCATCAGCAGCTTGCATGTGAGAAGAGATTGTGCCATAAGTGGGACGTGAGAAGGTGGATCAGGTGTGAGCATACTGTCCTCTTCAATGGTTTCAGCCTCGGCGCTGACCACGGCCCCTTGAATAACGGTGAGCGGAATCTCCCCTTGACAAACCGGTATGGGGCTGGCAAGCGCAGCTTAGCAAGAACTCTGGCGCAAGGGGTTATCTGCAAGGGGGTTTTCCCCCCCCCCCCCCCCCCCCGGCTCCAGGGTGGGTGGGTGTGTCTCGGAGGGCGGCTGTGGGTCGGAGGTGGGGGAGAGGCACTAACCGCTGCTGATGTTTCTTCCAGAGAAGTGCAGCAAGTTCCTGCAGGAGTTCTACGCGGACAATGAGCTGGGCAAGAAACAGTTCAGATACGCTGACCAATTGGTAAGATCCTCCTCCCCACACACACACTCCTTTCGAACTCACTGCTGGCACCACAATAGTGGCCTGTTTTCAATTCCAAGCAGCCTACTGCCGCTGTTCAGCTCGTCTGTTGAGTTAAATGGGGTGTCATTTTGGGCGGGGGGGGGGGGGGGTGTAATTGTACAGAGCGTGGGGTAGTGTAACTTGGGGAGGGTGGGGCAATGAGTGACCATCAGCCCCTCCCGATTCACACTTGGCCTTTATTTGAAGGTGCAAATTGCTCACCGTGAGCGAGTGGCGCTGTGCATCGACCTGGATGATGTCGCAGAGGAGGACCCCGAGCTGGTCGACTCGATCTGCGAGAATACGCGGCGATACGTCAATCTGTTTGCCGATGCAGTTCAGGAGTTGCTGCCGCAGTACAAGGAGAGAGAGGTAAGGCGGGTGGTGGGGGGGAGGTGAAACAGGGGGGCGGCTCTGCTTCATCTGCACGCCCACACACACACACACACACACACACACACTTGCGCACTAACATACTCACACTCAGGCACTTAGTCAGACGCGCACACATATACACACACGCACACACACACACACTGCAGTCCCCAAACATCCAGCCAACTGGACGTCTAATGATTAAAACTGTGGGAGGACTCTACCTCCTGGGTCAGCGGGCTCTGGGGAGCTCTGCCCTCCCCCCCCACCCCCGGGTCACTGGACTCCGTGATTCTCAGCATAGTTACATAGCCTTCCACTCGGGCATTGGGACTCTGTGTTTAAACCTGTGTGTTGTTCGCGGGGCCCGTGTGGGGAGGGGGACGCGCGCGGGACCTGGTTTTACATCATGTGGAATCTTTCTTCACGGCAACCTCTTGGACCAGGGAGTGTCACCGGTGGAAACCAAGCAGCTCTGGGCTGATCCCATGCCTGTCCCAGACACTGCTTGCTGCTAGTCTTCAGCGGCTGTCTCCGCTGGGCGCGCAGGGTGTGGGGGATGTGACTGCTGAACATTCGGTGTGTTTCTGCACTCTCACTCTCTGCAGGTGGCGAACAAGGATGCCCTGGATGTTTACATCGAGCACCGACTGATGATGGAGCAACGCAGTCGGGATCCCAATCAGGTCCACGATGCTCGCAACCAGTACCCGCCCGAACTGCTGCGCAGATTGTGAGTGTGGCACTGAGTGCTGCGTGCACCGTGATTTAATGTTCGGGGGGGGGAAACGCTCCTTCACGGTGCGTCCGTTTCACTTATAGAATTAGAAATTTACGGCACGGAAGGAGGCTCGGCCCATCGTGTCCGCACCGGCCGACCAAGAGCCACCCAGTCTAATCCCACTTTCCAGCTCTCGGTCCGTAGCCCTGCAGGTTCTGGCACTTCACATGCACATCCAAGTACTTTTTAAATGTGGTGAGGGTTTCTGCCTCTACCACCCTTTCAGGCAGTGAGTTCCAGACCCCCACCACCCCCTTGGTAAAAATAGTTCTCATCAACTCCCCTCTAATCCTTCTACCAATTACTTTAAATCTATGCCCCCTAGTTGTTGACCTCTGCTAAGGGGGAATAAACCTTTCTATCCACTCTATTTACAGCCCTCATAATGTTATACACCTCAATCAGGTCTCCCCTCAGCCTCCTCTGTTCCAAAGCAAACAGACCCAGCATCTCCAATCTTTCCTCATAGCTTAGATTCTCCACTCCCGGCAACATCCTCGTAAATCTCCTCTGTACCCTCGCTAGTACAATCACATCTTTCCTGTAATGTGACCAGAACTGCACGCAGTACTCTAGCTGTGGCCTAACTAGTGTTTTATTTAAGCATAACCTCCCTGCTTTTGTATTCGATGCCTCGGCTAATAAAGGCAAGCATCCCGATGCTGCCTTAACCACCTTATCTGCCTGGCCTGCTGCCTCCAGGGATCTGTGGACATGCACTCCAAAGTCCCTCTGTTCTTCTACACTTCTCAGTATCCTACCATTTATTGTGTATTCCCTTGTCTTGTTAGCCCTCCCTAAATGCATTACCTCACAGTTCTACAGATGTGCCACTGTTCTGCCCACCTGACCAGTCCATTGATAACTTCCTGCATTCTACAGTTTTCTTCTTCGAACAACGGTCGATTTTTATTTCATCTGCAAACTTCTTAATCATACCCCCTACATTGAAGTCTAAACAATTGACATACACCATAAAAAGCAAGGGACTTAGTACTTACCTCTGTGGAACCCCACTGGAAACAACTTCCCAGTCACAAGGGGGCGGTGCTGAGGGAGCGCCGCACTGCGGGAGGGGCGGTGCTGAGGGAGCGCCGCACTGCGGGGGGGTGGGGGGGGGCAGTGCTGAGGGAGCGCCGCACTGCAGGAGGGGCGGTGCTGAGGGAGCGCCGCACTGCGGGAGGGGTGATGCTGAGGGAGCGCCGCACTGCAGGAGGGGCAGTGCTGAGGGAGCGCCGCACTGCGGGGGGGGGGGGCAATGCTGAGGGAGCGCTGCACTGCGGGGGGGGGGGGGCAGTGCTGAGGGAGCGCCGCACTGCAGGAGGGGCGGTGCTGAGGGAGCGCTGCACTGCGGGGGTGGGGGGGGCAGTGCTGAGGGAGCGCCGCACTGCAGGAGGGGCGGTGCTGAGGGAGCGCCGCACTGCAGGAGGGGCGGTGCTGAGGGAGCGCCGCACTGCAGGAGGGGCAGTGCTGAGGGAGCGCCGCACTGCGGGAGGGGTGATGCTGAGGGAGCACCGCACTGCCGGAGGGGCGGTGCTGAGGGAGCGCTGCACTGCGGGGGGGGGGGGCAGTGCTGAGGGAGCGCCGCACTGCAGGAGGGGCGGTGCTGAGGGAAGCGTCGCACTGCAGGAGGGGCGGTGCTGAGGGAGCGCCGCACTGCGGGAGGGGTGGTGCTGAGGGAGCGCCGCACTGCAGGAGGGGCGGTGCTGAGGGAAGCGTCGCACTGCCGGAGGGGCGGTGCTGAGGGAGCGCCGCACTGCGGGAGGGGTGGTGCTGAGGGAAGCGTCGCACTGCCGGAGGGGCGGTGCTGAGGGAGCGCCGCACTGCGGGAGGGGTGGTGCTGAGGGAGCACCGCACTGCCGGAGGGGCGGTGCTGAGGGAGCGCCGCACTGCGGGAGGGGTGGTGCTGAGGGAAGCGTCGCACTGCCGGAGGGGCGGTGCTGAGGGAGCGCCGCACTGCGGGAGGGGTGGTGCTGAGGGAGCACCGCACTGCAGGAGGGGCGGTGCTGAGGGAAGCGTCGCACTGCCGGAGGGGCGGTGCTGAGGGAGCGCCGCACTGCAGATGGGGCGGTGCTGAGGGAGCGCCGCAAGTCGGAGATGCAATCTTTCAGGTGGACTTGAAAGATCCCATGACACTTCATATAAGAGCAGTGCAGTCCTGGACGATATTGAGCCCTCGACCAACAACATCCAGTCATGATTACCGTGCTGTTTGTGGGACCTTGCATTACAGCAGCGACTACATTTCAGAGGCTCTTAATTGGCTGTGAAGCGCCTTGGGGCATCCTGAGGGTTTGTTGCATGCGGGGACGAGGACGGGAGTTGGGAGAGCAGTCGCAGGTCACTGTGTGAGACTGAGCTGGTCACTGATCTGTAACTGGATGGACCTCCTTTCCCTTCCTCCCACAGTGAGGTTTACTTCAAATTTCCTAGTACGATGAAGCCCAAGGTGATCCGGGACGTGAAGGCAGACAGCATTGGGAAGCTGGTGACTGTGCGGGGCATCGTGACCCGAGTGACCGAGGTCAAGCCCATGATGGTGGTTGCTACGTACACGTGTGATCAGTGTGGCGCGGAGACCTACCAGCCGGTGAGTACACAGCGTCCATCAAATGGTGCACACCTGGGCTGCTTCATCCTTGAAAGGGCAGCAAGGGGATCGTGGGGTGGGGGTGGGGGGTAAGTCAGTGTGTTGGATTCCGGGGAGAAAGAGTGCATGTGGACCCCCATACTTTGTTCCTGCAGCCCCCTTTAAAATTGTATCATTTACTTCCTATTGCCTCTCCTCATTCTTCTGACCAAACTGTTATCATCTGCTACCTGTCTGCTCATTTCACCAGTATGTCCATGTCCTCCTAGAGTCTTGTTGCCATCCTCATTGTTTACAGCATTTCCATGCTTTGTGTCAGCTGCAGACTTTGAAACCCAAGTCCAGGTCATTAATATCATCAGCATAGGCAGCCCCTCGAAATCGAGGAAGACTTGCTTCCACTCTCAAAGCGAGTTCTCAGGTGACTAAACAGTCCAATATGGGAATTACAGACTCTGTCACAGGTGGGACAGATAGCGAATAAAGGAAAGGGTGGGTGGGGAATCTGGTTTGCCGCAAGCTCCTTCCGCTGCCTGCGCTTGGTTTCTGCATGCTCTCGGCGACGAGACTCGAGGTGCTCAGCGCCCTCCCGGATGCTCTTCCTCCACTTTAGGGCGGTCTTTGGCCAGGGGCTCCTAGGTGTCGGTGGGGATGTTGCACTTTATCAGGGAGGCTTTGTGGGTGTCCTTGCAACATTTCCTCTGCCCACCTGGGGCTCGCTTGCCGTGTAGGAGTTCCGAGTAGAGCGCTTGCTTTGGAAGTCTTGTCAGGCATGTGAACAGTGTGGCCCGCCCAGTGGAGCTGGTCGAGTGTGGTCAGTGCTTCGATCATCATCATTAATATATATATATATATATATATAATAAGGAGCAGTGGTCCCAATTCCCTCCAGTCTGCAAAACAACCGTTCACCACTACTTTTTTTATCCCCACTGCCCCTTTAATCCCATGGGCTTTAATTTTGCCAATGGGCCTATTATGTGTACTTGGTCAAATGCCTTTTGGAAGTCCATGTACACAGCATCCACCGCAATACTCTCATCAACCCTCTCCGTTACTTTATCAAAGAACTCTAATCAAATTAGTCAAACACGATTGGCCTTTAACAAGCTGTGCTGACTTTTATTTATTCCCATTGATTGATTTATCCTGGATTAGTGTGTCTCAAAGTTTCCCCACCAGTGGCGTTGGGCACACTGGCCTGCAGTTGTTGGGTTTGTCTCTCCCCTTTGCAATCCTCCAGTCCTCCGGCACCACCCCAATATCCAAGACCAGTGCGGGCAAGTACAGCAGGAGCGGGGAGGTTGGGACGAAGGAGCGGCAAGAATTCGTAGAGGGATGTGATTGGGGCCCAGAAGAGGCGAGGGCCCAGGGGCAGCACGGGCCCAGCCCACACTGCGATATGTGTGCGCACGAGGTCCGTGCAGCAGAGCAGGTCTCCAGTCGTCTTGGTTAACCCTTGCCACTGGACCAAGACCTCGCTCTGTCAAGCCCGTGTGGTGGCTGATGTGCAACGGTCACCACACGTTAAAAAAATCCACCCACAGGCATCTTCCACCCTTCAACATGTAGTTCGGCATCTGGAATATCAGGGCCTTCATTGAAACACCTGTGAACTCCTAAAAACATAGAAAATAGGAGCAGCAGTAGACCATTCGGCCATTCGAGTCTGCACCGTTATTCAATATGATTATGGCTGATCCTCTATCTCAACACCGTATTCCTGCTTTTCCCCCAGACCCTTTGATGCCTTTTGTTTCTAGAAATCTATCTATCTCCCTCTCAAATATATCAATGACTTGGTCTCCACTGCCTTCGGTGGCAGAGAATTCCACAGGTTCACCACCCTCTGAGTGAAAAAATTTCTCCTCATCTCGGTCCTAAATTTCCTATCCCGTATCCTGAGGCTGTGACCCCTTGTTCTAGACTTCCCAGCCAGGGGAAACATCCTCCCCGCATCCAGCCTATCCAACCCCGTCAGAATTTTATACGTTTCAATGAGATCCCCTCTCATTCTTCTAAATTCTAGTGAATACAGGAAGTCATCCTCGTTTCGAGGGACTGCATATGATGATGATGATGAAGAATATCCAAGGAAGGTTGGAAGATTGTGGCTGGTTGCTCTGCAATTTCCAGTCTTGTTTCCCTCAGTAAACTAGGATACATCTTTTTGGTCCTTAAGCACTGCCACCCTTCATAGGCTATCAATTTACCCTGCGAGATGTGGGAGCTGTTTAATTCAGCTGAGAAACATGGAAAATAGGTGCAGGAGTAGGCCATTTGGCCCTTCGAGCCTGCACTATTCAATAAGATCATGGCTGATCATGCAACTTCAGTATCCCATTCCTGCTTTCTTTCCATACCCTCTGATCCCTTTAGCTGTAAGGGCCACATCTAACTCCCTTTTGAATATATTCAATGAACTGGCCTCAACAACTTTCTGTGGTAGAGAATTCCACAGGTTCACAATTCTCTTGAGTGAAGAAGTTTCTCCTCATCTCAGTCCTAGATGACTTACCCCTTATCCTTAGACTGTGACTTCCCCAAAATCAGAAACATTCTTCCTGCATCTAACCTGTCCAATCCCATCAGAATTTTAAATGTTTCTATGAGATCCCCTCTCGTTCTTCTAAATTCCAGTGAATATAAGCCTAGTCGATCCAGTCTTTCTTCATATGTCAGTGCTGCCATCCCGGGAATCAATCTGGTGAACCTTCGCTGCACTCCCTCAATAGCAAGAATGTCCTTCCTCAGAATAGGAGACCAAAACTGTACACAATACTCCAGGTGTGGTCTCACCAAGGTTCTGTACAACTGCAGCAAGACCTCCTTGCTCCTATACACGAATCCTCTCACTATGAAAGCCAACATGCCATTTGCCGCCTTCATCGCCTGCTGTACCTGCATGCCTACTTTCAATGACTAATGTACCGTGACACCCAGGTCTCTTTGCACCTCCCCTTTACTAACCTGTCCCCATTCGTGAGAAAGGAGGTCCTCGCAGACGTTCTTCCGTGGAGTGTTTCAATCCGTGTCTCCTGGTCAGTGAAAATCTAGAGCAGTAACAGATCTTCAGGGGCTGAAGTTACTGCTAACCACAGATGGTGGTCATCAGACCCAGGTCCTCATGAATGTAACCTCCTCATTAATGCTCAGAGTGCTGTGGTATATTCCAGCCTGGCGTGCTGCTCCGTTTGGACCAAGTGAGGGTGAGCAAGGTAATCATCGTTATGTATAAATTACTCTGCCCCCTTCAGGCATTGGGCTGCGCTGGCGAGAGGGCGGAGGGTCCGAGTGCTTGAGGGAAGTGAGGTAACAGTGCTTGAGTGAGCCTGATGGTCTGAGCCCACATGAGGAGGGGAGGGGTGACAGTGCTTGCCCACACATGAGGGGGGGGGGGGTGCAAAGGTGCGTGCCCACACGGGGGGTGGGGGGGGGGTCAGTGCAGTGTGTGCCCACACGAGCGGGGGAGGGGTGGCAATGAATCGCTAATTCCACTTCCTTTGGCTGGAACCTGGCTGTTGTAAGTTGGTCCCATTACTGATGTGCGCCCCACAACCCCCATGTTGTGGCAGGAATGAGGAGGGGGCGAGCCTATTTCCACCTCCGTAACATCGCCCGTCTCCGCCCCTGCCTCAGCTCATCCATGCCTTTGTTACCTCCAGACTTGACTATTCAAACACACTCATGGTTGGCCTCCCACATTCTACCCTACGTAAACTAGAGGTGATCCAAAACTTGGCAGCCCGTGTCCTAACTCGCACCGAGTCCCGCTCACCCATCACCCCCTGTGCTCACTGTCCTGTGTCCTAACTCGCACCGAGTCCCGCTCACCCATCACCCCCTGTGCTCACTGCCCTGTGTCCTAACTCGCACCGAGTCCCGCTCACCCACCATCCCCTGTGCTCGTTGACCTACATTGGCTCCTGGTTAAGCAACGCCTTGATTTCAAAATTCTCATCCTTGTTTTCAAATCCCTCCGTGACCCTCGTCCCCTCCCTATCTCTATAATCTCCTCCAGCCCCACAACCCCCCCGAGATATCTGCGTTTCTCTAATTCTGCCCTCTTGAGCATCCCTGATTATAATCGCTCAACCATCGGTCGCCGTGCCTTCTGTTGCCTGAGCCCCAAGCTCTGGAACTCCCTCCCTAAACCTCTCCGCCTCTCTACCTCTCTTTCCTCCTTTAAGACGCTCCTTAAAACCTACCTCTTTGACTAAGCTTTTGGTTACCTGCTGAAATTTCTTGTGTGGCTCACTTTTGTGACTTATCTGTTTGTCTTGTAACATGGCTGTGAAGTGCCTTGGGAAGTTTTACTACGTTAAAGGCGCTATATAAATACAAGTTGTTCTACAGTCAGGCAGGTACAACATATTGTGTGTTTGGGGGTGGGAGGGAGGGGGTATAGAAGCACAAGGCCCTGAATCTGACACTGGGTTTGAACGTCGGTACCTGGGTTGGGGTTCGGCAGCAAGCAGTCTCCGATGGAAAGCACTTCACAGCGGCTTCCTGTTCCAGATCCAGTCTCCTACCTTCATGCCGTTGATCATGTGCCCCAGCCGCGAGTGTCAAACAACAAGTCGGGAGGAAGGCTCTACCTGCAGTCGCGGGGGTCAAAGTTCGTCAAGTTTCAGGAGATTAAAATCCAAGAGCATGTAAGTGGCTAAAACTTTGGTGCCTCTCTTGGGGTGGGGGGGGAAGAGAGAAGGGGGTGGGGGGGAAGGGGGGTGGGGGGGAAGAGGGGTGGGGGGGGCGAAGAGAGAAGGGGGTGGGGGGAAGAGAAGGGGGTGGGGGGAAGAGAAGGGGGTGGGGGGGAGAGAAGGGGGTGGGGGGGGAGAGAAGGGGGTGGGGGGGGAGAGAGAAAGAGAAGGGGTGGTGGGGGGAGAGAGAGAGAGAGAAGGGGGTATGGGGGAGAGAGCGAGAAAGAAGGGGGTGGGGGGGAGAGAGAGAGAAGGGGGGTGGGGGGGGAGAGAGAGAAGGGGGTGTGGGGGATGAGAGAAGAAGGGGGGTATGGGGGGAGAGAGCGAGAAAGAAGGGGG